>NW_025790407.1:0-5348 GCF_021130785.1 Homalodisca vitripennis
ATCCGAACGGGATTCCCCCAACCTGAGTCTTAAATGATCTTTAACCACACCTTCCCCCCTGTGTAATCGTGAAACCTTCAGTTTTTCTCAATCGCCTAAAAAAGGGGAGACTGTTTAGTATAATAAAAAAAATTAAAACCCCGGAAAATCACTGAGATAAACAATGAAGATCCTTGATTATCTCAAAAGTCGGGGATCGATTAGAAATAGCCTAAAAGCCGATCAAATAACGTACACATTGGAAGAAATAGTTCACAAATCAACCCCCGGGAACAAGTTGGTTTAGGGAGATCTTTAAAGTAAAAAGACCTTGGGTATTACTGAAAACTCTTTGAATTAGCCATAATAAATAATTGGTTGTAACTATCCACATATATGCAAATTAAAACAACAAAATGAAAAAAATAACCAAATTTTTAAATTTTGGCAATGTTTAATAACCTAATTTTTATGTTGTAACGTTTTTTTTCCTAATTTGAATTTTGGAACATTGTTATAAAATAGGGATTTCCATCTACAACATTTCTATAAGAAAATTTTACATTGTTTTGTATCAAAGTTCAAATAAAATAAAGCATTTGGCTAACTTTAGGACATTTTTTAATTTTTCCTATGTATTCAATGGAAAACAGTCTGTAAAAAAGTAACCCAACTTTTATTTGTAGGGTAAAATTGGAACAAATTGGAAGTGTGATAAGGTAATTTAAGAAAAAAGCTACAAATTCCAAAAAAAGAAATACGAAATTATTGGGATATCAAGAAATTTTTTTAACAATATTGTATTTATTGCAAAAAAAACGTAAAAATCGTTCCAAACTTTCCCTGTTTACGGAATGTGTTTTTGACGTTGTAAGATAATTAATTTAATGTTCATATTTCAGTCCTGAATGGGTATATGAATTTTTTTACAAGTCATTGGCAACACTTCAGGGGATGGAGGATATCTCTGAGATGCGTCATCGTTATCGTTATCAACATCAACCTCTTCCTTAGTTGATTCCCTTTTCCCTTAACCTTGGTTGGAAGAACTATAAACAAAAATTTTACATAATCGTTTGTGTTATTTTTACAATTTTTGGGTTCTAATTTTACTTCAGAGTTTCTTGTATTCTTCTAAATAAATTTTTTAAATACTGAAAATCTCTTGTAAAGACAATGGTGAGTCTTAATTTTCATTTCGTATTGGTTTTTTTTGTCAATTTTTTAAATCTACAATAAAAATATTAATTACTTTGCTTTAATAATGTGGTTAATCTTACGATGCAACAAATTTTGGTCTTATTTTTTGTATGTTATGTTTGATTTGGGAAATTTTGCTACATGTTTGAAAAATGTAGGCTAATCTTTAAAACTCCGGGAAAACTTTCACAACAAGGGGCCGAATTTTGGGGAATTTCTTGGAAAAGATTAGATTTCATTTGTTTTATAGCTTAAAAAATTATGGGGTGGGGTACGATAAGGGGACCCATTTTTTATATTAAAATTTGGAAAACATATTACTTTGTATAACCAGGGATATAATAAATCGATACTGTTTAAAATTATTTAAAAAGGTTAATTAAATAATCTATATCAATGCTGTAAACACTTTCAAATAATACTCTTAATGTAATATTTAAATTTTATATAACTTTGATTTTTAAAAAAATAACAGTCAATTTTAGAAAACTACACTTTTGCTTTGGAAATATAAGACTATATTTTTCATGATTTTCAACAGTTGGAATCATGGGGAAAAAAAACCCATTATGTGCAATTTGGGGGAAAGAAACAACTGTAACTGTAGGGGAGCAAATCATTTTCCTAATTTTGTTAAAAAAAATTTGGGGGGTTTTTTATTAAATTTGAACAATTTAAATTTAAAAATATATATTTTTTAAACTTTAAACTTTTTCGAGAATCTAGGATTTTCTTTTTAATTGATATTACATTTTTTTTAAAAAAAGGGTCCCCCTTTTTAACTCCCTTCCCAAAATTTATCCTTTTTAAAAATGAAATAATTTAAAGAAAAAATATTTACACCATTTCTTTGGGGAAAACCAAAATTATTTCTTGTTTTTCCAAATGAAAATGCCCTTTCACAGTGTAAGTGAATGCAATAGAAATCTTTTAATCCTTTTAGTGATAGATAGTTTTTAATATTGCTTTTTAAAAATGTCAAGGGTAAATTTACAGGTGTTATCTAAAAGTTACATATATATATATATTCAAAAACTGTATAAATTTAATTAAAAATAAAAATAAAAAGTGCTCACCAAAAAAACTTTTAATTTCAAAATACTTTTAATTTAAAATTTTCTTATCACTTAAAGTAATTTTATTTAAGTCTTGGGACGACATCACGATGATTTGGCTATTACGTTGTCTACTTTTACACTACTATGATTGCTCAGCTTGCTTGTGACTATATAATATCTTATCAGAAAGAACATTTTTCAAAACCTAAATTGGTATAAAATAAGCTATGATGTGTAAAAGTATAAGTATTATATACAATAAAAAACCTTCTAACAATTTTTTTATGGGTTTTATTTTGTCAATTAAATTTTAATTTCAACGAATTTATCATCAGGTACTTGTACTTAAGGTAAATTATGTAAATACATAATTGAAACCAATTGTCATATGTTTTTAACTACCTTTGGGGGCTATTTTTTTGTATTTAATGTTTATATTGTTTTTTAATGTATTTAATCATTTTAGAAATATAAATAATGTATTTTATTTTTTGGGATATTTTTTTTTAAAATTCCGTAAACCGGGTTTGGCAATTTGTGGGATGTTTTAAGAAAATTAGTGACTCGAATCGACGCTTACATTGTTTTTTAAATTCGGTTAGCTGGATATTGAAAACTAAAGATTAAAGCCTGATTTTTTTCAACCTTGTAAAAATGAACATAATAGTTGTACGACTGGGCTATGAACCTCTGGGCTATAGCCATGGCAATGAATGAAACATCCCTCAATAGTATCAATCTAAAATATAAAAATTCTTTAGTATCTGTTCATGAATGATTGAGAAAGCATATTAAAAAATCACCTAACCCTATTATGTAGCAAAGAACAATGGTCGTCACACTTATATTCATAATAAAAAAGGGTGAAAAAATTTCATATGAGCTAAAAAAAATAAACATATTTTTCCTGATCAATTTCTAAAATCAAATTCAATAAAAACCACAAATTGACCGTATTTCAGCAGGCAAAACATAGTTTCTTTACTACAAGGGCAAACCCTTTTTTTGTACAACTATAAAATAACAGATATAATAAAAGAGATTTTTACATCTTTTTTTTAACCCTCCATTTGGTTTGAAAGAATTTTCGTTCCCCAAAAAGGTCCGCCCAATTTGGCAAGGACAAAAAAAAAAAAATTCGTTCCCAAAGTAGAAAAGTACAGTTATTAAAATTTTTAAAGGAAAATTAAAAGGTCATAAAAATAAAATTTTTTTTTGTTTAATTCTTAAAGAGAATAACTATATTTTCCGATTTACTGTTCTTACTTCGATTATTGTCTTCTAATTTAAGAAATTTATATGGGTAAAAACCCCCCCAAAAAAAAAATTTTTTCGGGCCAAAAAAAAAATTTAAAAAATAATAAAAAAAAATTCCCCCCCCCCCCCAAAGTAAAAAAAAAAATTAAAAAAAAAAAGGAAAAAAAAAAAAAAATTTGACAAAAAATTTTTTTTTTGCTTGGGAAAGCCAAATTTTAAAAAAAAGGGACAGGAACCGCAAAAATTTCCCTTTGTTTTTTTTTTTCGGGGCATGGTGATCGGGGTTAAATTTGGAACTCCTCGATTTAAATTTTTTTTTCCCAAAAAGAGCAAGATGCGAACCCTTTCCCGGGGGGGCAACATTTTGCTAAACTTCGTATAACTAAATTGATTCGGGCCCAAAGGGAAATTTAAACAGTTTTCCTTTACCCAACTTTTACGGAATTTTGTTTTGGGGGGAATTATTTTGGGTTTTACTTTGCTTCCAGCATGTAATTTTTGGTTTTTAAAATTGTTTTACAAAATTTAAACCTACATTATATTTAAAATTTTAAATAAAAATTTTATCAAAAATTTTTTAATAAAAAAAAGGTCACCCACGATGCCCTGCCCGTGCGCGGGGCGCTTCGCGTGCTTGCTCTTTTTAAAAAAAAATTAACTCGAGTAGTTAAAAATTTTTAAGAGATCACGTCATGCCCCTGATCACAAATTTGGAAAATTCTAAGAAATAAAAAGCCCGGGTCTGGCGGTTCCCTGCCCCCATAACTGCCCCCGCAAGAAATTTGGGCCCTTTTCCCTTTTTTAATTTGATTTTGAACTTTAAATATTGTAATATGAGAAAAATAGGTTGACCCTTTATATTGCTTAAAATTTAACTTGTCTTCTTTTTTTCCCGTAAAACATTGTTTTTTTGGACAGCTGACGTGAACGTAGTACGGGACAACCACATTGTTGTGAAACTGTAAACAAGGCCGGGTTTTGTGTTTTTAGGTTATGAATCCAATAGATTTGGTGTTGTTATTATAGTTTTTTTTTTTTTTTTTTTTTGCTTTCTTAGGTTAAAGTGTTAGTTGTTCAGTATGGGTGAAAACTTTAGAACCGATCAAAAAATCTTAGAGAAACCGCAGAGCGGGGTCTATGACCTGAGTGGAAAAAATTTAAAATTTGTATATTTTTGTACGAAAGTAAATAAGGTAAGATTAAAATGTATTATTTTATTTTATTTTTGTTTTATCTGGCCCTACTTATATAAGTATAAATGCAGTCAAGAGATTATTTTACCCACGAACAATAATATTTATTTAGAAATGTACGCATTTTTGAAAAAAAGTAAAAAATGGGTGCTTTTTCCCTTCAAAGCCCTGTAAAAAAACATACGTTTTGAAGGGTAAAAGTTACAATAATTACCTATATATTTTTGGAATCAGGGCAAAATTTCGAATAATTTTTACATTTACGGTTTTTTATGGGAAAGCTTATTGCTAAGCAGCTACACAATGGGAAAATTTTTAAAAAAAAATTTTTCTTACATTTTGTAAAAAAAAAAAAAATATGGGTTTTCCCTGGAAACAATAAGATATTGTTATTATAATGTTCTCCATATAGTTGTGAATACAAGACCCTATAATAGTTTATATTTTGGGCTAACAGTTAAGATATGTAATACATTATAAGAAAAAATCGCGAGGCTGTTAAACTAGAGCCGCCAGTACAAAAGTGACACCAAATTTTTAGTTCTAGGGTTAAAAAAACCAACCAATCAGGAAACGGGGAAAATCTTTCAGTAACACTGTGGAAAACAGAAAGCGCAATGTCAACCAAAAACTTGAAAAGACGTTAAAAACAGCAAACTTC
>NW_025790408.1:0-5173 GCF_021130785.1 Homalodisca vitripennis
TTTTATTAAACCTTAAAGACAAAATTTCAAATGAGATAAATGGGGATCTACGAAATTGGATCCGATGACTGTGACAAAATGTACATGGGATAAATCAAAAGAACAATAAAAACACAAACACAATACAACAATAAAAATATCGCACAAAAATATGGAAGAGTTGAAAAATATGCTATAGCCCAGCACTGCATCAAATCAGGACACAGAATATCAATAAGAAATCTAAACTTATAAAAGAAGCAACAAAACCAATGCACTTAAATACTTGGTAAACACTCAACAAATGAACATAAATAAAGAAAAACTCATAAACAATGAAGAAGGCCCTGAAGGCTACTGAAAATCCCAGTCTTCTTTCTTCTCTAATTGTTAAAAAATATATACTGTAATCATATATAATTTTTTCATACTGGCCGAAATTTTTGCAAAGTCTTTGTATTTGCTTACTTACACCATATATTGTGAAAATATTTTATTTGTAGAGCCGCCTGATGATGCCTCGTCCAAAAATAAATAAATGGAAAAGTATTGTATTCTTTACATTCAGTAGCATTTATAAGTTTTTCCAATTGCTCCAATAGTAATCCATAAATTATAGGAGTGTTGGTTAAAAGGAAATATGTAGCGGCAATACTGGTTTGATGGCAAATATAAACCTCTCATCCACGCACAATAAGGGCATTATTCACATTATCAAGACCTTGCACACTTGGTGCTAATAATTCAACATTGATCTTGGAATTAACAGCTATTGTTCTAATAAAGCAGCTTTTCATTTCAGGCCTTAGTATATTACCAGGGGGAGGAAAGTAAGTAAATCCTCCTTACCTTGTGAATGTTTGAGTTTAAGCTCCAGCTCACCTTCGCCTTATTGCAGTGACTGGAATGTAAAGCTGTCACAAACATTTAATCCTGTTATCGTTTTAACTTTGTAAAAGTAAAAGGTGTAACGATTTTTTATAGTTTTATTTACAATATCGTTAGTGCAACGCTTTATTTAGTCTTTTTCCTTGAAATTTTAAGATCGCCATCTAGTCAAAATCATTCCCTCCATTTATTTCTTTATAAGTGAAGTATTAATAACTATTTACTATTATTATAAATTTGGCTTAGATAAAATATAGTTGAACTAATCCATGTACTGTGCAGAGATTCAAAAATGAAATTTTTTCCTAATTCTTGAGTGATAAGCTTTGTTTTTTGTTTAGCCAATAAGAACATCAAACAACAGAACTTTTTGTGGAATAATAATGAATAGAAGCCACTTTAAAATTATATAATATTACTCAACACTATGTTTCTCAATTTATAGAAAGGTAGCAAACGATTTTCCAGTGGGAGGAAGCCGAGGTGGTACTGATAGAGTGTAGAATAATGATAATTACAAAAGGTCTGTCTAGGAATGTAAAAGTTGTGTTTAATAAGCACCGGTAACAATTGACGATTGCAGCAATTATCTTGTACTATCTTCTTTAGTTAAAGACAAACAGATTACCTCACAAATCTTATGAATTTTTAATATAAACTAAATGTATGCAACTAGAATCAGATTCTGAATAAATAAGTTACAAATCCAAACACCTTATCACAAACTAGCCGAAAGTTATATCAAAATGATTGAATATACAAGTTCAGGTGTTGCATTACAGTAAGCAGGGAAACATTGAATGTGTTACTGTCCACACTCGAAGAGCGGTGTAACAGTAAACTATGCTAATATTCACTTGTTAAAGAAGGCAGAATAACAATAGATGGTTCTATTAAAGTTAAGGGGAGGCGGTACCCCTATCTTTGTAATGTTAACATAGGTACCATTATCTCAGAAACTAATGGACCAATCAACCTAAATTTTTTTATACAACATATACAGGTATTTAAGCAACTACTGATTTTTTTGGTGCTTGTATCTTAAAAAAAAAATTTTTTATGATTTTTTTTCAAACCCATATTGAAATATCAAACTTGGAATTTAGAATAATTTTTTTTAGGTACCTAATTATAATAGGAGGCATCTCAAAAAAACTCAGTAGGTGCCAAAATACCTATAAAATGTGTGTAAAAGTTTCAAGTTGATTGTCCAAGTAGTTTCTGAGAAACGTGTACCTTTTGGTGCAAAAACTGTAAAAAAAGTAAATTTGCGGAAATCGCAAAAAACGAATATAATGCACCTATTTAGCTATGTTATATAATATTTTTACCTATATATGATATATGTAATTGGTTTTTATAATTAAATGTGATCTTTAATATTAATAGAATAGGCTATATATGCTTTTAATATTTAGAATTATCTATATTGGAAAAATTTGTATATCAAAAGTAACGCGATGCGGGTTAGGCCTATAGTCATAACGGAGTGAAAGATAATACAAAAAAAAATTAATTAGGCTATATTATTTCAAACATATTTTGAGTTTAGAATACATTTATAAAGAGAAATAACAGAGAAAAATTATGAAATAAAACTTATACCCAGCCACAAATAGAGTAAACAATAACAAAATTATAGAAAAAAACATGCAATTTATTTACCGTAGCATTAGTGCATTCCTGGATCATATGCAGGCTCCTCTTCAAAATCCTCCTCAATCCTTCTTTTTTAAATTCCTGGTTTGTCTCCTTGCTGTCTTTGAAAGTCACTTATCGCACAATTTGCTCGTCGCACTCGCTCGTAGTCAAAACTTTTCATTGCGTCAATTGTCCTCTTGCAAGTTCAATGCCTACTGTCCTAAGCATTTTGCATTTTGCTATGTTGCCATCATTAAAAGTAGAAATAGCATCATAAGCACACCAAACTCAAGTGTGTTCAATGTCACAAAATCTTTTTTTGGCACTCTAGACCAGATGACATTATTGATGCTTTCATTGACATTCTGCGTCTTACCGTGTAAACATTTTCGAAGAAGGTCAGGATTTGCTAAGCCTGAAAGATTGGTTTCAAGGCTAACATTAATAGCTGAAGGAATGCTGTTCTTATGAGAATATGGCTCTTTAGTGTGCTTTGCCTTGTTGTATTTACACCATGTAATTTTCTCCTGACGGGCAAAGGCCATGCTGAGGATTGTCGTCCCGTCGAAAGTTTATGGAAAATATATGCCCAAACCGCTGGCCTTCATGTTCTGTAGGTTATCAGTATTTTTCCTAATAGCATTTCCATAATAGGTTTGCAATTGATCAATTATGCCATCTGTTAGTCCTATTCTTTCCACCTGAGTTTCCGGCCATCAGAAAGTGTTAACCGTGTGAGTCCTCTTGTTAGTTTCACTTGTAGGCTAATCCCCAGTCTCTTTGAATATGGCATATACACTCCAGTTTCTGTATTTTCCACGTCACCAATAAGGTTTACTGTCTGCATTAGTTTTGGAATACTATTGGTGAGCTCCATCACCTAATGACTGCCGAAGAACCTATACATTATACTTATTTACTGAGACGTGAAAATTAGCTAAGGCGCCAGCGGACTGCTTACCTCCGGCTCGAGCTCTTGATAAGTTTGTTGGCCGGAACAAATAGGCCCATTATTGTGTGATTTTGTCCAAACAATTACAAAATTTATATAACACTCTCGAGGTCCTCAACGTTCCTGGGTCAACACTTGGGACTAGTATCAAGGCCGTTTTAGAGAGCTAAAGCCACGCCTGAGCCAAGGGCCTGCAATAACCTACGTGAAGTCGCGTTCGTTCGTACCTATGGTTTGATGGTGCCGCAACTCCTCAGCCACAGCAGTTTTCATGAGTCATCCATTACCTGGGTACCGTGCTGGGTATTATATTTTTGGTATAGCGAATCGTTGTTGGGTAGAGGATGTGCGTAAGATTCAGTACGCCACATCTCGGTTGGCCTGCCAGCCATACCTTTCCCGATAGACCTCCGTCCTTACACTAGTCTAATTTTGTACATCAAATAGAAGGCGTTTTGTGAGAAATTAATAGTCCTATCACTATTAAATTTTTAATACAATTTTTTCAAGTTGCAACAATAGCAATCGCAAGCTCTCAAAAGCCCAGCCAAATTTGTGAGACACATCCACTTTTACCGCCCTTGGGAAACCACTGGTCTTGCAAGTTGTACATAACGTGATGATCTAAAAAAGTTAGATCTGATTAAATTTGCATGTTAATTAATTTCATTGTCATAGGGTGCTTCATCACATTGAAACAGCTCTTACGTATCTATTTTTATTGTTCTGTGAAGAGACTGAACTGAGGATGTGATTGACATTTTCAGGCCTAGGGGTAGACTCATCTTTTGACATCTCATTAGGTTAGGACTGGCTGGTTTTCTTTTCCTAACCACCATCTCCTTTACGGGTTGACCATTAACTACTTTTAAACACGAGGCATATTTATACATAAACAATCTTGTTAGCAAGAATAAATGTTAAATACTATCTAACACTCTCAGATTTCACTTCACAAAACACCAAAAACACTAAGCATAAACAAGAAACAAACATATAAAGTCCAAAGCTAACTACAAAGCTGATGAAATAGAAGTTAGTTTCAGGCCTGACCACACAACAAAAGCAATATTTATTAGCTACTCAAAAATAAAAAGGTCATATGTATAATAGTACAGTGTGTTAAGAAAGCGCAAGCGCTGTCACAAATGCTTCCTGAATCATGATGTAAGCAGAGGTGAAAACTGTTGGTGCTGGTAGGGTTACAATGTTCAAATATACATTTATTATAGAGCATTGTGTTCAAAAAAAGGCCGCTAACCATTGGAAAATAATAATAAAAAAAATGTGAAAAAATATGATGTTTCTGTGGAGCCGCGCCCTTAAAGACACTAGAGGAACTAAAAAGACATATGAAAAGAAATACAAGTTCATTTTGGAACATTGAGGGAGATTTTCAACGGACATACTAAAGCTATAAAACAAAAATTAGAAATATGAAATTAGCTACAACTCTAAAATGTATTCCTGTTTAATATACTCATGGAATACCTTCTGTTACACATTTTACATGAGCATAACGGAAATGAATAAAAACTGAGTACTAAAGAAGGAAGGAATGCTGGCATGCTTTTGTAAAATGCTTCTGCACTTGTAGTTTAGTTCCATGACTTCGTCACATTTTAGTTCATGTCATTTCTCCCATCATACATTGAACATACGAGATTATCGTATACATATAGGTTTTACTGAAAATTTAAAATATTTTTCTTT
>NW_025790409.1:0-4139 GCF_021130785.1 Homalodisca vitripennis
AGTAGAACGCCGGGTTTTTAAAACGAATATTAAACGTCACCAGACAGTAAAAATTAGTGGAGTTCGAAAACCCCCCCGGTGTAACCCCCCTGTACGCGTTTACAACAGCCCCAAAAAACTTTCCCCTATAACAAAACTATAAACCGCGGTACTAATAATTCGGAATTTATTTTTTTTTTCACTCGTTTATATTGTACACTGAAACGTGATCCCCCGGAGGGCCCTACAAATGAGGAGCTGAATAGCAACAGGATCTAAAGCCGACAACGACCTGTATGAACACGCTATTAAAAGATGGAAGGCCCCCTGTTGACACACAGTTACCGTGACGTTGGTTGGTGTAACTCTCTACCAATACTCGGTCCAGAGTAGAATGGGCCAGTCCCCAGTCACTTGTACGCTAAAATACGTACTAAAGGAATGTTTTTTGATTATAATATATAAAATTACCGAGTGGGAAAATAGTGTTTTTTTTTTTACTAAGTCGAAAAAAAAAAGATTTTATTGTTCCAATATAACACGCAGTGAGTGTTGCGATAACGCCTAGTTTTTTTTTTTGTTATTAACGTCTTAGCTGTGGCCGATATCACAACGATGCCGTAATGAAAAACGCGTTTGAGATACGATTAATTGTCGTATAAAAGAAATTTTTTCTTTTTTCTAGATAGGGAGTGAAATTAAAATATTAATTTTCATTATCAAGATTAAAAATATTATCAACGACTTGTAACGATCGAGCTTGAATAGGAATGCCCTGTCCCAGAGAATTTTTTAGTTGGCACCATAATCATATTTACTTACATCGATTATACAAGTGAAAATATAGCTTAAACAATATTCGTCCCGTAAAAAAAAAGCGGTAAAACAAAAACTAGTTGATGATTTTAAGTTAAACAAACTTTCAGCTTTTAACTTTGATTGTCAACCTAGCGACCGAAGGTATAATGCCCCGACCGTTTTTTTAACTAAACAAATAAGAATATTAGTAAAAAAGACTAAATAAAAATAATAGCTTAATTAAACTCACCCCGTGGAGTCATAAAAAGTGTCGAAATTTTGTCTTTTGAAATATATAAGTTAAAATTATCTAGTATTTCGGTAAATCAGTGGAGAAAAAAAAAAAAAAATAAATAAAAATAAGAACGCGTCAATATTGAAGATGATTCCCGTTGTTTAAATACCGATTAAGCGTAACATCTAAGTAACAGTTGGCGAAAGTTTATAATTGTAATTTCAGTTTTCCACACCATCTGCTCGTATGTAACTAAGTAATATACGCTGGACGTGAAATCCCTATTTGAAACATCCGTTTTGATTGGGTAACAATTAATATTTTAAAAACCAGCTACATTTTAATTCGGACAAAAACAGTGTGGTTTATTTTTCTCCTCCTAAATAACGTTTTATTCTTATTAACGATTTTTAAATTATTCACGTTGCAATTTCGGGTTATTTCAAAATTACTTTTTAAATTTCCAAACAATACGGAAATATTTGTAATGTAACTTGGCATGAACCCTACTTTACCAACTATGTTTCAGATTGAAATTAAAAATAGTATAAAAAAAAAAAAAAAAAAAGGATTAAAATAAAAATAAATTATAAAAAAGTGTTTACACTGAAATAAAACAATGTTTGGATTTGGCCTTGAGATACGAATACTTTTGTTAACATGTGTGCCGCAATGTTACTCACTAGAATAAATGTTTACAAATAATTTATTGTCCCCTCAATTTGAATAGAACATTACAAGGGCATTATAATAGAGTAAATCGGAGTAACAAATTCAAAATGAAGCACCCTTCTATAGAGCAAAAACCGGGCGAAAACCAAGAGGCGACCACAATAGCAGTACTAGCTTGATAATCAACCAAACATTGAAATTAACAACATAAATAAGACATACGAAACTAATAAACATAATGTAAAGTAGAATCGATATAAGAACACAAATTAACTCGGTTTATGAAATGTAACACGACTTCGTCTGTAAAACGATAGTCACCGACGTTTTATTTTATATTATCCTCCTAAAACGTATTTCCCATTGGTTTTTTTAAACCACTACTTTCCCAAAAAATTATTTAGAAATATTGAGCCCTAATGTGTGCACTGAATATATCGGAATTAGTCTTTATTCTTCAAATAATTATTCAACACATTATCAATACATCGAACGTGAATTAAGTAAAATACGGTTTTCATTATCGAACAAGGACGTCCCGAATTAAAACGGTCAAAATTCACATTGTCCAATTTTAAAAGGCGGGAAATCTTCTCAGACTTCAGGGTTTTGGTCCACTTTTTTAACCGACCGAATTTCACGAAGCTTGTGGCCCCACCTCCTACCAAATAAGACGTGGTGTTTTTAACAGTTCACCGTAATCATATTCGTATCTCCTTACGCACATGTCGCCAAAAGGGGAAATCGGTACGAATCGACCAATAGTAAGAAATAACAGAATACACAAAACGATAGGATTTATCGTTGAAAAATTTACTTTTACTTTTTAAACACCGTCGAGGAAATATAACAAAAATTAAAGTGTATTATTTTTACGGGAATAAATAGGAAATCGATCGTTTCTGTGGTATTGACAAGAAACTTGGGGGCTTTAGTGAATTTTTTAATCCGAATTATACAAGCAAGGGTGTGGGGGAAAAGTGGACTTGACCATAATGGGAATTTTTTAATAGACAGAAATTATTATTAAAATACACAAAAAATACAAAATTTTTTAAATAGAGATAAAAATACACCGGCCCTAAATGAACTTGAAGAAGAAATACAGAACTATATTTATTATTTTTTTTTTAGTGGATAAACGCCGCGCCGCTTGATCAGGTGGGGCTTGGATTTAGCAAAGCGCGAAGTAAAATTTTTTTTTATCTAAAAGAGCAAAGCCAAGCGCGAAAGCGTCCGCGCAGCGGGCAAGCGTCGCGCGTTGAGTCTGATCTTTCTGAACAGAGCGGCAAGGGCTAGGGGATATCCCCCGTTAAGTGACTAGTCATAATAAAATTTTAATAGAGATTTTAAGAAACATGAAAGCATACAACAATGAATAATCATGTTAAGTTGTTTAGAATTTATAATGGAATTCTGTTGCGACGACAGTCTCCAGTATACGAGGTGAAATTTTTTTTTACTTGGTTAAAGAATTTTTAACATAATACGGTAAAACGACTGATCTGCCTTTAAAAAAGTGAAATAAACAAAAAGGTTTTTTAATAAAAACGAAAATTTAAGTAAACTTATTTAGTTAGGCACAGAAGAGCTGGAGAGAAAAAACCAATTTGAAAAACCTAGTATGATGTAAGTGTTTATTAAATGTTTGAGAAAAAAAAAAAAAAAAAAATAAATAAATAAAAATTTTATATATATTATATGAAAAATGAAACATGTTTTATTTATGTCACTTTGTCTAACGTACATTAGAATAAAATCGAATGAAAAAAACAGCGGGTTATCCGTTTGTTACTAAAAGCCGAAGGGAGAAACGTAAAAACGATAGAGTTCAAATAGGTGGTGCGCCTTTAAAAAAAGGCCCTTATTTTTGTGGGGGCATTGTCGCGCGCGGAAAAACAGGCGGTCAAGCCTCAAGCTAAACCTCCGAAAACCGTACAGTGTGCGGGCCCTGCGTTTTTGAGCCGCGTACACGAAAAAAAAACGTCCCCCGTGGCGGTGACCGTCACCTTCCTCTTGGCGTGCCCCCCCCCCCTCGGTGGTAATGTGACGGCGTGCACGGATCACGTTCTCAGAAACACCTTGAGTCTCTTCCCCGGGGTCCCCCTCCTCGTAATGAGGTCCCGAAGATACGCTATGACAAACCGCCGCCCCGGCGAGCCAGACGGGACCGGATTGGCGTGGCCACTTTGGTGATGCCCTGGATGTTTTTTGGTCACGGAGCACCCTACCGTGAACGCTTGGCGCCTCCCCTTTTTTCCCCAGCCCCCCTTACCACCTTTAGTTGGGCCTCGACCGGTCATGTTGGCCTTGGATGCAGTGGTCGGGTTAGTCAAAACAGATTATAAAAATCCGCCCGTTCTTTCGTAAGTTTTTTTTCAACTCTGGCCGCTTCTGTGGATTGGCCGGTAGCGCGGCGACCAATCACAGTCGTTATGTTTCTCAGCTCGTGCCG
>NW_025790410.1:0-5000 GCF_021130785.1 Homalodisca vitripennis
ACTGTCCAAACTTCCAGTAAAATTCACCCCAGTACCTCTCTTGATGTCTCTTTTGAGCACAATAATCCTTACTCCATCCTCTCTTCCCTTGACGAATCTGAACCTCCTTGTGAGGTGGTAGGGGTAACTCCAAGAGTAAGTGGAGATTTTGGTAGTCCAATAAGATTGCACAACTCTCCTAGTCACCTTAAGAGACACAAGACTTCTAGGTTAAACAAATGTGGCTAATAGTAAAACAAATGTAATCAGTACGGAAGTGTTAAGCTTAACACCAGAATATTGCGATGAGGAAAATGTCTCTCCTTCTGTTTCTGTAAGACTTCCAAGAAGGAAAATTAGGTTGTTAACTGACAGTCATGGTAAACTGCTAAGTAACTTGTTACAAGAAAAATGTAATAGTGGTTCTGATGTACTTTCTTTTGTCAGACCTGGTGCTAAGTTGGATCATGTTGTACATGATATAGATGATGTATCTAGTGATTTATGTAAAAATGATTATTTGATAATTTTTGGTGGGACCAATGATGTAAACTCTGGACACTGTAGTATTGAAGATTTATTAAACTCATTTACCAGATTATTAACATCGACTAGCAACACAAACGTGATTGTGGTTGGCCTTCCTTATAGACGGGATAGGCCTGATCTAAATAGTTTGATTTCTAAGATTAATATGACAATTTTTCAAATCGTTTCACAGTTTGTTCATGCCCATTTCCTGTCACTCAGCTCAGTATTCAAGCCTCAACTTTACACCAAATTTGGCCTCCATCTTAACATTTCAGGGAAGAGGAGGATAGCTAGTCTCCTTTTTACATGATGCCTGTTGATTGTAGCTCCCAAACCTCTCCTATTCCTGTCTTAATTAACCGAGATCTCTCATATAACTATATGTCCGAATCACTCCCAGTTATGTCGGATACAGTGCCGAAAGACACCTATCCTCTTGAGAATGACTGTTTTTTGAGGGCTGTTTGCCGAGAGTGGATAGTGTTTTAATGAATGGTAATTGTTCTTTGGTGGGCAGGCCTCTATTACGAAGTCTCCGAGTTATCCATCAGAATGTGCAGGGTGCCAAGGCAAAAATGCCTCAAATTGAAGTTTTACTTGATCTGTACTCCCCAGATTTGCTTTGTATCTCTGAGCATTTTTTTAATAAAGCGGACCTAGACTCTTTCAGCATGCCTGGCTACTGTATTGCTTCGGGGTACTGTCGTTCTATCTTAAAAAGAGGAGGCGATTGTATTTTATTAAGGAAATACTTAAGTTTTATGAAAATGATATGCTTTCTGAGTTTCTCGATTGAGGGGTGTTTGTGAGTTTGTTGTGGTGTTAGAGTTTGAGTCTGAAGCAAATAGTATTATTTTCTTATGTGTTCTATAGTCACCTAGATCAGAGCCATTTCTGAAATTAATGTATTTTTTTTCTATCGATTCAGCATTGTATGGAAAACTCGTATCCATCTTGACAGATGGATTTTATTGTCTGAGTGATTTCTAATATAGATTTTTTCCACCATTAGTCAGTCATCTAAAATTTTTATCGAACTGATGAATTCGTGTCGGCTTGCGTGAGCACAATAGACACTTTCACTCGAGAATTTAATGGTTCCAGTATCACTTCAATGACAACATATTTAGCAATATTCCAAAGAATATGCTTTCACCTCAGGTTCTAATTACTGGAATTTCCGATTCATCTTGCGCAAATTGGAGACATTGCCTCATTTGTTCCTTCAACCACAATATTATTAAATTTACATTCAAGCCGGTGCTTCACCCACCGGACAGGGCATTCGGGTCTTGAGGAGTCTTCTGGTGGGTGAATCATGGGGCATGAGCTTTTTGGAGCCGAGATGTTGATGAAATATTTGACTCATTTCTTGCACATTTGTCATTTTATAATGATAGTGTTTTTCCTACAAAAATGATTATGTTCGGTACAGGGTGCACTCAGTCTGAGGATTCCTTTGGAAGAAGATCTAAAAAAACTTCAATAATCGCATATTGTTTCTCTACTCGCTGTCTAAGCATCTTGACTCTTCTCAACTTTGAGAGTTTCTTTTCATTCAAACCAAGCAAGGAGTTATAGGAATCGCATCCATGTCCGCCAAAGCGACAAAAAAAAGTATTTGACACTACCATCAGCGGGGCTCAGAATAAACCCCAGCGAGCTGCTTGGAAACTGTGGTTAAGGATCTCATTCCTGATAAGAAAGCTAATGCCTTCACACATTATTAATCGCTTTTAATGACGAGAATGGCGATCTGATGAACAATCCCTAGGATGATTTCAGAGAAATTCAAACATCCATTTTAACAGAAATAAGCCAGAGTTTTTGAGAGAATTCTGAGGGTAATTCTTCATTTGTTTTCCTCCAAACTCATTGTCTTCCATCAAGTATGAAGTTCCTCTATTATTTTTTGCTCAAGCAACTGATAAGAATGAAAATCATCTCAGGTTCGTAAAGTCCTTGAAAACAAGCAGATTCATCGGGATCTGAAGAGTTTCATCCAGGATTTTGTTGAGCTGTAATAGATATATTGGCTGATCCTCTAGCACAGATTGCGAACGCTCGTCCATTTGAATCTGGGAAGTTCCCATCACCCTTGAAGCTCTCAATTGTAAAACCTATATTTAAGAAAAAAGGAAGTCCAAATGAAACTAAGCAATTACCGCCCCATTTCTATACTTTCCTACATTTTCAAAAGTTCAATAAAGGCTTGTGCAACCATACTTTCCAATTACCTGATCCTGTCAATAGAATTTTATCATGACCATCAATTTGTGCTTTCGTGAGAGGTTGTCTACAGATAATGCAAATTTAGTCTTCTAACTGAGGTATCAAAATCATTGGAATAACAATGTATCACGTGTTTGGGCCCTATTTTAGGATCTTTACGAAGGCTTTCCGAACGATGTGGATCACGGGTTGTATGCTCAAAAAACTTGAAAACTTGGGTATTAGAGGGGAAAGCTTTATGATTGGATTGCTTCTTATTCTCCTTAACCGTCAGACCAGAATGTTGAAATTCCATTTTATTGATGATACAGGGGGCTTGAGAAAACAATTTTCTGGAGGAGCCGATGAAGTACGCACTGGAGTTTCCCCCAAGGCTCCGTACTTTGGTCCTTTATTATTTTTTACCAATATTCATAAATACAATTGGACATCCATCGAAGCGTGAAAGGTTCAAAGTTGGTGTGTTTGTTTTGCTGATGATAAACCCGTCCTTGGTCATCTTGCTGTGTTGGCAATCGAGCTCCGAGCTTCTTGAAATCCCAAACCTTGTTGTTCAGGTCCAGTAATTTCCTGCATGGCAGTGGTGGAGTGGGTGGTTGGTGAGAAAAACTCCTCTGTTTTCGGGTGTTTAAAAAAAAAAAAAAATACATTCCTAAAAACCCAATTTTCTTGATTTTGGAATTAGAAAAGTCTGCCCCCCCCCCCCTTAAAACCGTTGATTTGAATTCTCTCAAAACATTTTATTTATGATTTTTGGGATGTTTGGAGAGTTCAGAAAATGTGTTCCCCTTCTTTGAATTGTTACTTTTATCTTTGGGAATGGTTTAGGGATTGGATGAAATCAGTCTTTACTTTCCCTTTTAGTCACATTGAATAAATTAGTTTCACGAAAAAACTAAGCAGCTAGTGGGGCTTGCATTTATTTTTTTCGATGTTATTATTTTAGGACTATCCTGTTTTGCTATTTGTGGAGGAGGGGAATTTTCTTTTTTGCATTACTTACTATGGCTTGTTTTTTTTATCCTTACATTTGGCATCCCCCTCTCATTATGGAGTCTCTATATTGGGGAATACCGAAGAGGGTAAAAAAACTCTAATATTGTGTTCTTTCGTCTCCAGTATAAAGAAGTAAAAATGAGAGAGCTATAAGGTTTTTATTTTCAAGTTGAGTGCGTTCCCCAAGTCTTTTTATGTTGGTAGAGAAGAAGATGTAGGTGTTTTGATGTTGGGGGAGAGAGAGGTAGTGCAGGTAGAGGAATTTTTTCTTTCGCAGTAATAATAGTTAGTCCTTACGTTTCACATTCCATATTATATCCGTTCAGTTGTCTTTCTTTTTACATAAAAAAATGTATCCCCGCTTTTTTCAGTCAACGTTAATTCAGCCCATAATTACTCCTTAAGAAAAAGAAACAACACTGAAGAGAATTCCTACCCTGCCAATTTGAAACTTTTAAAAACATCCTTTTTTTTTTGTTGAAAAAAAAAAACAAAGTCTTTACTACACCTGCAATCCCGCGCTTTTTTAACTCTTTGCCATCCTGCTTGTTGAAGATTGGTATTGTTGGTGGGACCGTATTAGGCGGAATTTCAAAATATGTTGCGTCTGCTGAAAAAAAATTTCTTATTTATGCCGCTCGAGAGGAATATCGCGCTACAGTGTCCGAGGAATACGGTTTTGAGGACATAACTAACATTGTAGGAATTCAACTCCTGTTATAGTTGATTTGGTCTTGTTGTGTTTTGATCTGTCAGTAGTGGGTATACCTTAAGTATGGGATATTATAATTTTCTTGACGAATGCCTATGCATGTTATGTTTTTGGCAATATAAATGAATTGATTGATTTGATTGATTGATCCAAATAAGTATTTAGTAACATGTGTAATTTTAAATGATATATATATAAACTTGAAATAGTAACATAAAACTTTGTACGATATTGTTTTCCCAGCTTTTCTGACATCTACCACTGACATCACAGTTCATATACAGAAACAAATAAGGGCATTATTTTATCATCAGTTTAATAAGCAGTTACCCACATTATAACATGCAATAAACATGCAATTTGTATGTTTTATATCTGTATATAAATAGGTATAGTTGTTTTAACCCATAAACGTAGTCCAAAGTGACATCAGTAAATAATTAAATCAATAGATCTTCGTTGATCATCCAGAAGGCAAATAATGTAAAATCAACAGACTACACCCTTTGATCACCGGTTTGAAAATTAAATACATAATATCTTTTAATAT
>NW_025790410.1:12500-26284 GCF_021130785.1 Homalodisca vitripennis
AATAAAAATTTTCGAATGATTGTGTTTTGAGAAAATTAATGATCCACCGTACCAAGAGAATATGAAACTTAAAAAACTGTGTATAATCTATAGGATGAAGGTTTAACCATTACACTCTATAATCCTGACAGTGAAGAAACCCGAAATACTGTTATCTCAGTCTACTACTACAGAGTGGATACTAAAAATTAAAATAGTGCTGTTTGAAGTTAATTTAAAGCTTAAACTAAAACTAAAACCTCAGGCTTGGTATTAGGTTCGATATGTTTTCCTTCCTCCTCTTTTTTCAAGTTTCTTCTTTCTGTACACAATACAGAGCAAGGAAATTAAAATTGAAAGCTAATGAATTCAAAATTGAATAAAAGTTAAGCCATTCTGTTATTACATAGAGAGAATTTAGAACAAAAGATTTGTATGTAAAAACTATTTGTTACATGATGAACCAAAATACTAAATCTATGTTAAAAACAAAATCAAAACAAAAAATAAATGTCTATATAATTTTATTCAATGATGTTTTCCACAAAAAACAAGTGGCTTTTCATTTCAAAGTGAATTAAAAAATTTCAAGGACAAATATAAAAATTTGTTAAACACAAATAAAACACATGATGGCTCAGGTTATCACAGTATGGGGAGTACTTGGTCTCACATCAGTCTAAAAGTCCAAACAGTGAAAGGTTTTAGTATCATGTATTCTAGCAAGATTGTTAATGTACAGTAGGAGTATAACACATTAACACTAAAGATATAAAAATATAACTTTTTAACACTAAATTTTTCACTATATTTTTATTATTGTTAACTTAGAGGAAATTTTTGTAATGTTTGTTAAGACAGCAACGAGGTTTCATTAAAGTAGAACATCATAATTTCAAAGAACGATTTGCACCTTAATGTCGAAAGGCCTTGTGATCAACTGAAATATTTATTGCAGAATTGGTATTCTTTAATAAAAATAAAACAACAAGATATTTACCAAAGCAATATTAAAAATAATATCACATAATATTCCAAGGTATATAACAATTTTGTTAGACTTAAAATTCGCTCGTTAAAATAAATATTCTTAAACAGTTTTTAAACTACAACTTATGAATAAGGGCAGTTATTCACATATATTTGTAAAAATAAAACTGAACCGTTTACACTGATAAAGCCTACTGGTGGCCATCTTGTATTATGTCCCTTAAGAACAATGTGGCACATGAAAAATACTTGTTACGACTTGATTTTTAGTCATAGGATTATTGGTAATATGTCTCATTTTATAGGGTAAGGTTAATTATATAAACAAATGCTTTTTTTATATTAAACATTTTTTAATGGTTATAAAAAATATATCACAATTTCCGTTAATAATCAACTTTTTAATAATTTAAAATTTATATACTTCACAAAAAAACTAAAAAGCTGTTTTGGATGAGTTTGAAATAATATCTTTAAAATGATGCATCTCCTGAAAATTTTAAGACCAAAAAACTAACGGCATCAAACTGTTTGAAGTTTTACAAGTTGTATCTATGGGGTCCAAAGCTCAAGCTATGTCATTACAGTTGACTCTGGAATGTAAAAAACCACTTTTTAAGTAAAAATATTATTATACTAGCAGTTACTGCGCTTCGCCACACAATCTCCAAGACTTTACAATGAAATTAGGTACTTTTGGTTTGAGTTGAATTAAATATTTCCAACGCCCATGTTGAGTCTTACCTTCGTTCAGGAAAATAATACATTTAAGAACATTTTATGCCATTATAGATGTACTTTGGTCATTTTAGTTTTTCCACCATTGTTGATTATTCCTAGTTTTTCCCCAATCAAGAAAAATATATATCATACAACAGGTCTTAGAAGCCTACTTCTGTCAAAAGACAACTAATATATGGGTTTTATAACAGTATTTTAATTTATAGTTAAAGTTAATAGTAACCTTGCTTTGTGTATTTGTATTACAGTAATGACCAATGCACTACATACATAATATTTTTCATACAAATGTACAGTTATAAAAAGCTTTTACAAGACACCTTCAGATTCTTACTCTGGATATTATTTTACTCTGCGCTCCACAGTGGTTGCAGAAAAGTTACTATCCAGCTTCTCTATTCTTTTTCAAGAACATAAATGATAAACAAACTGAAAATAGTGGTTATATAATTTGTCCTTGTGAACTCATATGGCCAGCCTTATCCTGTCCACACACCCATTTTTGTCGGAAGTGAATATTAATTATTTTCTGTAATGTTTATCCTCAACATTGTATGTCCAGCGGTAATTGCCCAAGATAAATAAGGTCAATAGCTAGAAAGGTCAGCACCACGGGCAAATCCTAATTGTACACAAAGAATTTTGCAAGATACAAAGCTAAAGTGCTAACAAATAACACAACCCCCAAAACAACTCACCAACAGAAGTTAGTAGGCCTTGCGCCAGTAGGCATCTTAGCTTCACTCATAAAACAGTGGTATCCTAATTTCAAACACGCAAGTCCAAGGAACAGCTTTGTTGAGACATTATATCTCCAACCTCATATGGGTAGAGAGCTTTGTAAGCCTGGAAGCCTGATCTGCGCAGATCTAAACGCATCCCACCCTCTGGACTGTACTCATGAATGTCCCAGCCCCCTCGTCAAACCTCACACTTGTGATGACAATACAGGACGGTCTCCCGTATGTGTAGGAGGGCCGGGAAGGTTTAACAAATAAAGTTCTGCTAGCTTAAAAACATTCCCTACCGGAATCTCATGATTCTTAATTTTTGCATGCTTCATAATGCTTATTCTTATTGGAAGGTAATCATGAGAGAATAAATTTTCATGCCCTATGAGTTTTAATCTACTTCACACACTATGCATTCATATAGCTATCCATGTTATGTACTGCAGACAAACACTGCATTACAAGTTAGACTGGCAGGTAATTCAATGTGCCCCGTATGTAACATTGGATTTTAGTTTGTTTCTAACACCATTCAAGTTATTATAAATGAAAAAATTACGTGCCTGATTAGGTTAGGCGGAATGCAGAGTTTGTGTTTGCGTAGTGAACCATGACTTCAGTCAGCATTCAGTCTCCACAGTAATCATGTTTAAACTAAACCATTCGAGAGTAATCTGTCAATGCCTTCCAAACTTTGCTCCAAGAATCAAAAAAGTTCCAAAATCTAGGTCTAGGACCTAGAGGGAAGATTTATGGTGAAATGTAAGTTGCTGTTACAAGGTAATTAGGAACTAAATTAATGAATTAATGCAATGAATAGCATGCCTTAAAACGATGATCCTATATATCTAATAACTGAAATCTGGGCAATTACAATGTCATGAAAGGTTATGGAAGATTATTATGGTGAGCAAGAACTTACATAAGTAGACAAATAACCACACCCAGCACAAAGTTAGGTATATATCGTAATCCATCCAAAAATTTCAAAATTAAGAAATTGCGCAGAAGAAGTAAATGAGGAAAAAATAAGAGACACATCAAAGGGTTAATGAGTGTGTCAGAGTGTGGAATAAAATAAAAATTTGTATTCAATATTAATGGATTGGGCTATTTAAAACAAACTATAAACAAAATCCACTGAGACAATTGTACAAACTGTATACAAGGAAAGTATTAACACAGATCTGCGAATTAGTTTTGCTGTGTATAGTGTAAGATAGGCATCTCTTGTAAGGCTGTCTATTCTATTTTAGATTTTCAATTGTGTTTTTTCTTTCTTATATTTTTCCCATCTTGTTATTAGCAGTAAAAGTAAATAAAATTGTTCTCCTGAATATAAAATAACACACACCAAACTATTAAAGAGTACCTGTTCTGACGGAGGCTGAAACAGTCCCCCTTCCCAACGATGAAGAAGTGGTTTCATTCGGTTGAAGAATTTCTGAAACTGAACTGAGTCCCATTCAGCTTCCTAACCTGTCAGGTCCTCCTAAAAGGAACTGGACAAACATACAAATTATTTTACCAACAAATTCGTTACTGACATCACTGGACAAATTTAAGGTGAGTATGCAACATGTATTTTACCTTGATCTCTTCTTCCTGAGACCACCCCATCTTTATTTTTGGTCATATGTTGTCTGGCTGATTTCAGAGATGACGATCTTGATAAAATGAACACAAAATAAATTAGAAATTATTTTAAATTAAATTTCCATTTATTATCTTATTGTACACTGTATGATGGTTCCCACTAAACTATCATCGTTTCAAGGATGCAAACGTTTTAAACATAAAACTCCATATGGTAAGTTATTTAATTTTCATAATAATATTTTGACAATAATACACTGGAGGTAAGACCGTAGTTCATTTCAAATTGTATAACATGTGGAAAGTGCAGTGCAGTAAAGCCTGTTACAATAGTTGGTTTACAGTAATAATTATTGTGAATGTTTTCAAAAGTTCCGTGCATTATAATGTACAATTATCTCATTGTACTTTTTATTTGTGCCAAAAATAATTCTGAAACAATCTTTTTTTTGTACATATTAAATAGCAAAATGTGATATTTTTCAGTACTTATAATTAAGTTATGCTTATTACAATAACAAAGAGAAGTCAATATTGTTTGTAAATATTAAAAAAATAGCTTCAGTGTTTATTCAACAAGCCTATATAAACTAAGTTAATTGTTATTAAAAGGCTAAAACAGGTTGTTAGTAACATTAACTATATATGAAATATATTTGCTAGTTCGACAATATTTTGATAAACTAACTCTGGGAATCCGGAATCCGCGGCTCCAACATCTCAGTTGGTGGTGAGATGTTTTTCTGGGCCTTAGAAATTGCCTTTATATTTATTTGTTATAATGTTTATACAAAAAACAAATATTATTACATTATAAATATGCTTATTCAAGAATGTTCAAGAGAAAATTTTGTTCTATATAATAATAAGAATAATTAAATTTTAAATCTTAGGTCCACTGCTACCTTGCATATATAAAAAATAAAAAAAATTAATTAAAGTTTTTTTGAATGTACCAATAGCTGTAATTGAAGATATGAAAAATATGTGTACAAAAGATAATGGCATTTAATTTTTGAGTAAAACAAAAAGAGAAAATGATTTAAATTGATTGACATAATATGTATAAAAAAGAGTTACCGATGGTCCCAAATATCGAAACTTGCCAAAAAATTAAAACTTCAATGAATTTACTTATGAATCATTTCATGTCCTCGAAATTTTTTACACCAAGAGACACATTCACACCACAAAAACATACAATTACCTACTTGTAATATAGATAAATAAGAAACAACATCAGCATAATAAAAACATCTGTGTTGAACCAGGTGCCATCCTCGCAGCACCGTGGAGCGTATAAAAAAATTTAAATTCATGATTTTAAACATATTAGAATATAACAGACAAGAAAATGATCAGAATTTTATTAATTAAGTAAACTATTGATATGCCTTTTACTACATCAGTAGTTCAAGAGTCAAACTGCCACTTTATAATAAAGCACAACCAGGTTTTTCTCGATATTGTAAGAAATCGATTGTCACTACGCTAAAAGAAAGCCTTTATTGTGAAAGTCAATAAAATATAAAACAGAATTTTTTCCACAGGTTAAATTTTTCCAAGCTTTGATACACATAAAATAACCATCGCATGAATAAGTAATACATTTAAAATAATTATCAGACAACTCAATAAAGATACTGTAAATCACTAATTTAAGGGTTAGCTGATTGATATTAGGCCATAATACCAGAAAAATAAGTTCAATAGTAACATTTTTTATCTCTATTAAATAAGAAATATTTAAAATTGATAGTTTTTATTCGTGGAAATTAGTATTAACAGGATTTAACCCATTCTGTTGAGGAATTTACCATAACACATCCGGTTTTTTAGGTTAGGTTAATTATTTTGGTATACAATAAGTTACAGAAGCCTTTTTAAAATATCTTCCTAAAACAGTAATATTAAAACACTTTTGATCATTTAATGGAGGAAATTCTGCAGACAATTATGTTATGCTTACAATTCATTTAGCAATTATGGACATCTTCTCCTATATTGGACAAATCAGAAGCTGTATGGCCTGATATGTATTGAAAAAAACATTTTAAAGTGTACTGCCCTAAAAAAAAGACAGTTGCTATGTTCGGTTTAATATTGATTTAATAATAAAATATTGTACAGAAATAATGTACACACTGTACAAGCATATGAGAAAAGTGTGAATGAAATTACACAGTTTTAAATATAACAAATTACCAATCAAGAAGAATCTTTCTTTAATTATTGTTCCACTTAACAAAAATTAAAATTATTATAGAAAATATACGCATGAACCCCATCATAATTGGACAATCATGTAACTAGTGTAACATATAGTATATAGACAGTAGGTAGAAGAGATATTAATTAATAAACCAAACTTACTAAAAGGACCAAAACAATATCAAACTACTTCCTAAAAGATAGAGAAAATAAACCAAAAAACACTAACTTGTCCAACCTATTTGAATCAATTAGCTTGAAAACTCAAAACGCTCCTGTTCCTCTTTGCCCTTTTCCTCCTCGTTGTTGTTACGCCCTCTCAGCCTCCTCCACAGCCGATAGGCACTCTAGAGCACGGACTCAGCAGCCTCAGCCTCCTGCTTCAACAGTTTCTTGTCTCCTTCTTGACTGCCTCGGCCTCTGACTTATCCCTCCTGCAGTGCACTGTACTCTGTTCGAAATCAAAACTTGTGAATTAACTTTAAACTTTATTAATATCAAATTATGGTTTAACAAGATCCTAATTAGTTGTGTCCAGGAGATAGTGAGGATTTTTTAAGCAATCAAAGATAAGTTCTTTTCTCACTTCCAGATGTACAGTAAGCCTTTGTGACTCAAGAACCTAGGCCGACAGTGCCCCACAGCCAAAGAAGAATATATCAGTTTAAAACTGCAATAATTGTGCACTTACCCATTGAGTAGTAAGATTATAAAGGCCTAGTGGCCAACAATTCTTTTTGTGAGAAAAAATGTAAAAGTTTGTTATAATATTAATTCTTTCCAGTTTTTATGGTTTGAAAATTGAAACATTGGTATAAAATAAATGGTTTCTATATTATTATACAAAATTTAAATAACAAAACATTTGTATATAGAAAAAACACTTTAGAATAAAGTAAAACAACAATATAAACCAAGTGATTTTTTTAAAATAAAAAATTTTTAAGATGTTCTGAAAGCGTTTTTTATAAATTTAATGTTTTATCACAGAGAAAAATAAATTAAATACCATATACTCAAAAATTCGGACACAGAATAAAATTTAACTTAAATAAATTTCTACTGTGATTTTTTCAATTATATCCCATGCAAATGTCAGACACGTATTGCTGATGGTTATGTTCTAATAGCAAGATCACAGTTCTCACAACAATGAATTGTAACACGCGAGCACACTGCTTATATTAAATTGTTTTTTCAACTATGGTCCACACTTGCAAGTAAAATTTGTTCACATATTTTGTTTGGAAAGTCTCTCGCCTCCATAATAATCATCCTTTTAATATAAAACAACAAACTGTCACACAATACTTTAACACCGATGCTGATATACAAGCGAAACTAAAATTATATACATAAAAAAAAGTTGTAACAAAATATGCTATATACTTAGATTTAAAAGATACCACATTCTGAATGCTTGAAAGATATGTCAATTCTTCATTTTCCTAGTTTAAAAAAAAAACTACTAAAATGCACCTATCATTTTATATGCTAATTTGCAACTTCACTAACTTCAGTCTGTAAAATAAAATAGTATTTCACAAACCATAAATAATGTTTGAATATGGCATTAAATAAATAATTAACCCAAAATTAAATCAGTTTTATTAATAATTTAATAATTTGAATTACATCCTAAGTTGTTATATATTTTGAAAAATAATGATTTCTATAACTAAGTTTACTGAATTAGTAAATTGGTTAATAGTTTATTATACTGGGATATTTAACAACTGAATCTAGTTTTTCATTGCAAAAACCAATTTCCTATTCATACTTAGATTACTTCCTAGAAGCTATAAAATAAAGTAGTCAATATAATTTTAACCTAATTTAAAAACATTTAACAATTATTTTTAATAGAAAGAATGAAAATAATGTGGGCTGAAATATAGAGGAGTTTGTTACTCCTATATTTTTTATTTAAGAAAAGAAAAGGGAAATACTGAAAAATTTTGTACAAATGAACAATTATGAAAAAGTTATTGATGGTAAAAATTAGTAATGATTACGAAATCGGCTGTGAAAATCCATGGTTCACAGATGAGCTTTTCAGTACTATTAAATAAGAGCAGACAATTGTAGACATGTAAATTTATACTCCACTTTTAAAACGGTGGCTTAAACAAGCTGATATTTGTGTTGAACACACTAAATACAGCAACCACACTACAAACTGAAAAAAATCATCCTTTCCCAACTTGAATTCAGCAGGTCACATTATGTAATATCTAATATGAATTTACCGTAAAGAAAAAAAAAAGAAGCGACGAGTGATTAAGATCTACAAACCCTTAAACCTAGCAATATGAAAATTTTAATTATTTCTTTAGGTCTTTTAAATAATTAAAAACCATATATATCATCCGACACAGGTAGCGTTAAGTTTAGTATGGATCACACAAGATGTACTTAATCCTTTCATTAGGTATACTCAACCACTTTTTCTTGCTTACATCTGCATGCCATCTACGATGATTCTTGTTTGTCCTTATACTTCGCTACCTGAACGCGAGCAGCTCGCGCCCGCCTGCTTGCCTCTTGCCGCTTGCCACTTCCCTCCCCAGTGCTTAACACACATCACCTGCAGTAAGCCTGTCGTAATACCTCGTCTGAACCACTCACAGCAATCTAGTATTGAACAAGATTATTGTTGTTACATAACTATCGTAAATTCCTAAGCACCATATAACTTCCAAGAATTAGATTGCTACATCAAACCAAGGTATATGAAGTACAAAAGTAAATGAATAACGCTTAGAATGACTGTATGGTACTCTTTGTGTTGCTTATTATCTATATAAGGCTGAATTGCACATTTTAATTAATAACTTAACACTGGTAAAAAAAACAAAGAAGCAAAAATATTTCATTTACATATTTTTGACCAACTACAGTTTTAAGTATGAAGGTTTAATTTCATAAACAGCAATATACGTATTAAACAAAGAATAAATGTTTACACTCCAGAAAAGGTTTGAATTCTCTCTAAATTCTTGAAGTAAACTTCCTTTTTTTTATTCCATTCCTAAGTTCCAAATCCCACAGACAACATAAAACAAGATACAACAGATAATACATATAAATCTATATAATGAAATCTCATTTGTTCTAGAGTTGTCTTGTAGGCTGTTTCTAGTTAGTATTTGGCATTTAATACAATTGATGAGATAAGAAGAAATAAAGAGAAAACTACATCTCTAATAAGCAATGAAAAATTATAGTTTCACAGAATCTACCATCGCATTTATTTTTAATGGTTTTGGAAATACAGTTTTGTTTTTTATCAGTCTAATTCTTTAAGGACAGTCAAGAAGTCAAGATGACAAAAAGATTTTTTAATCTATTTTTTTCGTTTTATACAGTGTTATAGAGTTTGAAATAACATACAAAAATGTTTATAGTGTACTTACAATTACCATTAATGTATTAATATGCGACCATAAAATATAACGAGACATAATAACCAACCCTGAATGAATAAAATTATTACATATCGTAAATAAGTAAAATTAGTTTTCAGTAAACTTTGTCAATTCATATATCAAAAAAAAGTTTTCATCATTGAACCACAGTATTTAGAACCAATTAAAATTATAATGTCATGTGACCCAATTCCCATTTTGAAACATAAAAAATACATCCAATTGATGGCCAACAAAATTAAAAACTAATCAAAATAAAAAATAACCTTTTTATTTCACAAGACATACACTAAAATTTAAACAATAAATCTAAGTAACGAGATATTTTACATATTAGCATACATATAGATACAAACTGGTACCATATATAATACAAAATAAATTCCTCTTTGTGAACAAAACATTTTTTGAAGGTTGACAATAATTTTATCATGTAATGTTGCCTCAAAAAACACAATGATACCCCTTGTACAAATATCTGAAAGTTTGTTATTAGGAAAACAAAAATTTAGACACCAGGATATTATCACTTCCTGAAGCAGTGTTATTTTTTATAGATTAAAAATAAAGTTTAAAAAATTCAAGAGCTTTGGTGACAAAGTTGTTACTGAAATTTGTAAGTGGGAATAATCGTCAAAACCTCAATGAGAGTTATCTTGAACAAATGTCTATATGCTTAGTATGTTATTGACAATGGATTATTTTGAAAGGATAAATAGTGCCTTGCCATTTAATATATTACAAAAAAGAACATATAAGTGCGAGTAATGGAATCCTAATCCTCATTTTCATCGGCTTCAAAAAGACATTCAAAGTTAGTAAGGTTTATCATGGACATACATGGTTATGTTACAACTGCAAACTGCACTGACCCAATTTCCATCCTTTAACCCTCGATGATGGATGTATGATGAGACTTGTGTGACTCGGCATTGGTACAGTGAAAGGATGCCATTCGGCGACAAGCAGCAGTCCCTGGCTCATCGTGCCATCGTTACACGTCACAGTATCGACGTTTACATATTTTGAAAGGAAATGTCCTCAGCCACAAAACAGGTGTTGAAGTCTATTTGCAGGAACGTAAAGTGATACTTCTGGTAACATGAAGCAAGTAATTATTACTATTTTTACCACAGGAAGAATATGTTTACAATCAGTTTAGTCTCATCTGGCATTCCATTTCTTTGTCTGTTTTTTGCTATAGAAAAAACTATACATATATTTTAATTTACACTTATTTAACTTTAAAATTATTGTTACATGCTATTGTGCTCAAGGTTTCATGAGTCTTAATCCTGACATATTAAAATGTTTGGTTTAAATGTTATATTTGACGATTGAAGGAATGGAAGGAAAACAGGAAATTTTCCGGACATTTGTCCATCGATCAGTGAAACAAGGAAAACAGTAACACCTACGTTTCGAGAATACTGCTATCTATCTCTCTTCAGGTTGAAAGAACTAACCTAATACATAATATACAAACTAGGTTTAAAATAAACAACTTCTATACTAAAGCGTTGTGACAACCTCCTAAAGTCAAGGAATCACAACCTACATGTTGTTGTCAACTTACACTAACAAAAAGACATGCACTTAATACAAAACTAATACAAACATAAATCATTAAAAACAAAACTACGGAATTACAGACACAATTCGATCTTCACATCGTCTACTAACCCCCCTACTCCTGACCAGAGGGACTATCATAATGGCAAACGTACGGCTGGCTAAAACAAGAAGGCGTAAATAACAAGGAAAGGGGAACATGAATGGCCCTATCGTTAGTATTGGTCATGCGAGCTGAACTTCTTAAAACCATATTGTGGACACCGCTTGGTTTATTACAATATCCGATCCGTTTGATACTATTGTGTTTTCTCTTTAAGTTCATTATTTTAGAATTGGCAACCAAAGCGGCCTTAATCTCGACTGATGTTAGACACTGATTGGATGTGGTCTGCCAATTAATGTAATGTTGCCTCAATTAATTTCCTTTATGAAAGAAATGTGGTTCCGATGAAATAAGTGGGCTTCATTCCGAATTCTATGATGGTCATTACGGACCAACAATGGTGTGCAATTTTGACTTTTCTGTGGAAACCCTTTCTCGTGTTTTCTTTGTGTACTTTTATCCTTACTGATTATTGTCATTTGTCTCGCCAATGTATTCCTATGCAGCTACATTTTTATAACTGAAAACCACAGTTTTTGGAATCCTGTGTGCCATTTTTTTGGATTTGTTTTTAAAAAAAAAACCCCTTTGTCTAAGAGTTTTAAAGGTTTTTTAAAAAACGGGGTTTTTCAAAATTTGAAATTTTTCCTACCTCTCTTCAAATTTTTTCCCGATAACCCCGGCACATAAGGTTTTTGGACATAAACCAAATTTTCACAATTCGTTTTTCTGACTCAGAATGATTCTTGGGGGTTTTCGTTTTTTTTTTAAATTTAAAAAAATTTTGGGGACCCCTTGCTTCTGGGGGAAATTTTAATTAAATCACGCTCAAAAAACCCCAAAAAATTAAAAAGGATAGAACAAACTTCCCGTCCCAAAAATTAGGAAAACTTTTAAAAAACTATCAAAAAATTGCAATTATTTAGTTAGGGGAAAATTTTTAACCGTAAAAAAGGGGATAAAATTTGGGTTTCCCCTTTCTCCTTTTTTCGCCAATTTTTTTAGGGGGAAAATTTCGACCCAAAATTTTTTGGTTTCACCCAAAGTTAAAACCCAAAAAGATTTGGGGGGTATGGGGGGAATATTTTTTTGTTATTTTTTCTCAGGGAAACATTAAATTTTAAAAAATTTTTTTAATCACATTAAATATTTCCCCTTTCCCCACCCCTAAAAAGGGAAGTGGAAGCCCAAAACAAGCTTCCCTTTTTGGATTTTTAAAATTTAAGAGTAGGGATGCCTTAAAAAAAACGTTTTTGAAAAAAACACACACGGAAAAAATTTTTTAAAAAATTTATCAATAAAACCATAAAAAAACTGTCAAAGAAGGAAAAGCCTACCGTTTTTGATAAGCAAAACTTGTGCTCAATAAAGAACTAAAAAAGAATTTAAAAAAATTTTGAATCATCTCAGAAGAAAATGGATACCCTCAATTAGAAATTTAAATAAGTGAAACGAACCAAAAATCTTTTCCCGAGTCAAAAAAAACAGAATTGTGAAAAATTTGCTTTTATGAAAACCCTTATGTCCCCGGGTTTTAAAGGGGGAAAAATTAAAGAGAAAGGAAAAAAGTACAACATTAGAACCGCGTTTAAAACACAAACCTCTTAGACAAAGTCTCAAAAAACAAAACCAAAAAGGGCACACGGGTTTTCCAAAAAAACTTTTGTTTAAAAGTAAAAATGTAGCGCAAAAAGGGGAAAACATAGGGGAACCCAAAAAAAACCACAAAACTAAGGATAAAAGAACACAAAAAAAACACGAGAAAAAGGGGTTTTACAAAAAGCAAAAATTGCACACCTTGTTGGCCCCAAAAACCCCCCAAAAGAATTTGGGGGAAAACCCCCAAAAATACAAACGGGAACCACATTTCTCAAAAGAAATTAAAATTTAGGGGGCATACATTTAAAATTTTGGGGGGGCCAACCAATCATCAACCCCTCAGTTTGGGTTAAAGGGGCCCCCTTTGGGGTTTCCAATTTAAAAAATGAACTAAAGAGAAAAACCAAAAAATATCAAACGGGTCGGGGGTTTTAAAAAAAAAAAAAAATGCGGGGGCACAATATGGTTTTTTAAAATTCATCTCGCATTTAAAACCCAAAAATTAAAAAAGGGCCCCTTCCCCCTTTCCCCCTTCCCCCTTTTATTTCCCCCCACTTTTTTTAAACCACCGTCACGATTTCCATTGACTATTCCCCCCGGGCCCTCGAAGGGGGAGTAGACGAGTGAAGACGATTGTTACCGTTTCCGTATTTAGTTTTTTGATTAAGTTTGTATAATTTTATTTTAAAAACATTCTTAGTGTTAGTGATTGACAACAAATTAGGTTGTGATTCCGACTTAGGCTGCCCCAACGCTTTTTTTTTAAAAATTTTTTTATTTTTTAAACCCCCTTTTAATTATGAAATTTGGTTTGTTTTTTTACCTGAAGAA
>NW_025790411.1:0-5069 GCF_021130785.1 Homalodisca vitripennis
AAAAAATATTATGACAGAACATCAAAGTCACTTGGTAGTTTTGAGAAAGGTGATAATGTTTTGATTCAAAAAGGTAAAGAGTGGATAGGTGGTAAAGTAATTGAAAAGTTAAGCTTTCCCCCACGAAGCTATGTATTTGAAGATAAACATGGGCAAGTGTATCGTAGAAATAGAATAATGTTGAGAAAATGTTATTATGAAGTTGGTAAAAATAATTATTATGATTTAATTGTAGAAAATGATGTGGGTAGGCCAAATGATAACAATATAGAAAATGTTGTTGAAAGACCTAATGTTGTTCCTGATAGCCAGTGCAAAACCAAACAACTAGATATGGTCGGGCTATCAGAAAGCCTGCTCATTTGAATGACTTTGTTTAGAGATAACTTTTGTTTGAAAGTTTTTGGTAACATCCATTTTCATAATTATATTAACTTTAATCTGTTTGTGTTATTTTATAATTTTTATTAAAAAAAAGGAGGATGTTACATATTGGTAATATGTTGTATATTTTATATAGTACATATATATATATATATATTATATATATATAATATATATATATAATATATTGATATGAATGTGGCAGTGTACCAAGATTGTAATGGCACAAAGCTCCACGTAAGATAGATTTAAGAAGATGGTCGGAAGAATACATTGTGTTGTGAACATGTGCCGTATTATTTAAATCCTATTAAATCCTAATTAATAAGTAATAATTAAAATATCACCTAAGTGATATTTAAACACCCGGGGGTCCAGTGGGGTCGGGGATCCAGTGAGTTCCAGGGGGTTTCAGGGTATTCGGGTGGTCCAGGTCGACAGATGTCCATGAGTAGACGGGCGCCAAGGGCGTAGAAGGGCGTCAAGGCCGTAGATTAGCGTAAGTACGTATACGGGCGTCAAGGACGTAAACTGGCGTCAAAGTCATATACGAGCGTCAAGGACGTAGCCAGCGAGGGGGTCCAAGGAGTTCGGACTCCCCCAAATTTTCATTTTTTTCAATTATTGTAAAAGCTTAAAACGAACCTTTCGACATCAGAAACACTTATAGAGGTGAAGTGACAGTCTCATTGCCTCATCAGGTGCACAATTGAGTGCACTACGATGTTTCTGACACGATCTCTAAGTACGGTGGAGCAACTGAATGTTCTACACCTAACGTAGTAGGAAGGATTGATTCAATATGATTGTTGAGTTTAGCTCAGTTCACCTTATACATCTTCACTGTATTGCAGTAACATTTTGTTTCAACCATATATACGTATTAGTAGTAGTATTTATATCCTATTTAAGTCCTGGAAAGTACCAACTCAATACTTCCTACAGCATTATAAAAATGACATACTGTATGCTACATACTACACACAAACTGATCATATATCAGTAAATATAGTTTTTGACTTATCGTTTTGAAGAATGTCCCAGCCAACCGACACAGCCTGTCACATGGGTCCGATGTACAGTAGTTGTGTGTAGCGTAGCCAGCGCCAAACCCGGATTATTATGGTTTAAAACTATGTCCCCTTCTCTGTATATAACACTTCGGGGCCACTGCAATGTATAAAACAATTTTTACTATTGTTGTTTTCATGGCAACAATACAAATGAATTGTTGAAGAAATTTTTATATTCACGTGATTTTAAAATAAAGTTTTGAGGCAGTACAGGGTTTTTGTTCTTTTGCTGAATGACAAATTTAAAACAGCCACCCTTCAGGTGGAAAGAGACAGGTACTACAGCCTATATCTTAAAGCTAAAAGATTTTACAGTAGGGAAGTTGATAAGGCTAAAAAAGTTCAACTCTAACATCAATTGATAATCATCAATGCCACTAACCCTTGTAAGGCCGCTTGGAGTCTGGTTAATGAGAACAGGAAAAAGCCTTGCTTCTTGTAACCTCAGCCCGGATGAAGTCAACAGATTTTTTGTTGATGGAGTTAGCAGCATAGCAGACAGTATACCGGATGTAGGTGGGAGTCCTGTCGAAGGTGTCCAACCTTCAGGTGGAGTCATTTTTGGTGAGTGGAGACCGGGTTCTGAAGCGGAAGTACTCAAATTAGTAACAAATTTTAAGGTGTCTAGATGTAAAGATGTGTATGGTATGACGAGTGTTGTCCTCAAAATGATAATCACTAATATACTACCGCAATTGGTTTATGTCATAAACTTATGCCTCCGAGATGGAGTGTTTCCTGATGCTTTGAAGATAGCTAGGACAGTACCAATATTTAAGAAGGGCGATCCTGATCTTGCCCAGAGCTATAGGCCTATTTCCATTCTCCCCTTCGAGGGAAATGGTCTTTTCTCCAACATGCAACACGGCTTCAGGAGGGGTAGGTCAACCACTACTGCGGTGATGGATCTAGTAAACCAGGTGCTGGAGGCTTTTGAATGCAAGGAATCTGTCCAACTTACTCTGTGTGACTTAAAGGCGTTCGACTGTGTATCTCATGATATATTAGTCAAGAAATTAGAGCGCTATGGCATTTCAGGTGTTGTCATCAAGAGCCTGCAGTCATACTTGTCGGGGAGGACACAAAAAGTTGCACTAGGTAGTGCAGAATCAGAGACACTTCCAGTTCTTTATGGCGTTCCCCAGGGTTCGGTCCTTGGGCCTTTGTTGCTCTTAATACACGTCAACGACCTTACTCTTGGTGGGAAGGTTCTGCTGTTTGCAGATGACACCACCATTGTGAACAGGAATAGGGACCTTGTCAAGCTTGGGGACGAGTCGGAAGTTATGTTTCGAGAGGCCAAGCACTGGTCTCAAACTAACAAATTGCAGCTAAATGAGGTAAAGACCCAGCAACTCACTTGCAGCCTCGCACTGTAGACCTTGTAAATACTGAACCAGTCAAGTTGCTTGGTTACCTGCTGGATCAGAAACTTAGCTGGGAGCCGCATATTGATGCTGTCTGCAGGAAACTCTCCAGAGTCCTATTTCTCTTGAGAAGGTTTAAAGACCTACTACCGCCAGAACACCTTCTCTCCGTCTACTATGGGCTGTTCCACAGTCATATCAAATATGGAATTCTTCTCTGGGGCCATGCTTCGAGTTGTCAACGTTTGCTCCTTCTGCAGAAAGCTGCGGTGAGAATTTTAACATCCAATGGTTACACCGATCACTGCAAACCTTTATTCAAGGCCCTAGGTATTCTCACAGTTGCTGGCCAATACATTGTGGACTGTCTAAGCATTCATTAAGTTACATGAAGATTCATTTGCAAGAAGAAGTGATGTCCACAGCCACAATGTAAGGAGCAAGTCAGCTCTTGACATACCTCGCTGTAGACTGACCAAGACGAAGAGTTCGCACCAAATCACGGCTCTGCGAGTGTTCAACAAGTTGCCCCTAGAAGTAGGCAGTCTGGATAGGAGCGGTTTTTTGGACGTCGAGTGGTGGGCTGGGTTGGGTCAAAAAGCTTTTATAAAATCGAAGAATATTTTGAGGTCAACATGACGGACATTTAGTTGAGGTCGCTAACAGCCTCCATGTTCCATGTAAATAGTTTATTTTAACCTTTTGACAATGTTATTAGTGTTTTAATGTTTTATTTATTTTGACAAGAACTATCAGTCTTACTGGTCAACGTTTGCTCCAGTGGTAATGGTAATGGTAAAGTTGTAATACTTGTAATTGTAAGTGTGTAAGGTATAATTTCAGAGTTTGGTTAACTACGATTCGTATGAATATCATCCTCGAAAAAAGGCTTGAATGTCAAGAAACTAATTTCCCTTTAATATTTTTTTCAAAATTGGTAAGTTATGTGGAATTTTTGGGGTAAGGGGTAAGGGGTGTGGAGTTATTCTTTTCTTTTTTTTATAGTACTTGACTGTACAGCTGGCAAGACATCAACGTGTTTACTTGTAGGCAGTGGTCAGTAGATCAGCGTACTTGAATCTGCCTAACGTTTTGTGGTTCCTGAAAATTTGAATTAATGCACGGCTTAAACAATTTTGGTGAGCATTAATGAACTTCCTTAATATCAAAGTATATCCTAGACAAATTCATTTAATTCACGTAATTTAACTTTTTATAATAATTTTAATTAATTGTTTATGTTATGAGATAATTAATTTTGAAAGTAACAGAATCTTTAGTTAGCCGAAGGAATAAAATACTGTACACAAACACTATTTATGAAACCCGAACAGTTTTTTCTAGAAAGTTGTGGTTTACAGTTTTAACTTCAAAATCATACCATAAAAAAGACCTTCACAGATTTTTTACACGTCCAACGTGCAAAACCAAAGCGGTTGATTGAAACGAGCAACTTTGTGTTTATAAGTTCTCAATATTGGGCATTATTCATGGACATTATTTAAATACAGGAAAAACACAAAACCCTATTTACATTTCTATTCTACTATTGAACTATACACTAATATTAAATAGCCATTTTTCCGTGAACCTTTTGAGGTATTAACTCACTTTGAAATAGTCCAATTTAAATGTGTGAGGATGAATAAAAACGAGATGTAATGAAAACTGTTTATATACGAGGTTTTGAAGTGAAATACATCATTTCAAATCATTCCGTAATCATATTGTTGTACACAACTTCATAACAAAATAGAAAATTTTAGTTGAAATGTATTTTAAATATCAATTGTATAATAATATTAAACCAATTGGTATATTGTACATAATATACTAATTTTACATATATATTTTTATTATTTGCAGTATATGCTTTATTGTCTAATGAAAATTAAAGAAAACTTACATGAATATCAAATCAGAAGAAATACACACAATTAAAATACAAGAAACTTATATAAGCTTGACTTACCACCAATTAGTCTAGAATAAAACTAATAAAAGACACAATTTATGACAATAAAATGTTTAATAAATTTCCTGAAGGAGCTTGGTTAGTAAATACTAATTAATAGTTTAAGTTAAAGTCTGTATTTAATAGCTAGCTAAAAGAAAAAGCATTTTATTGTGTCGAATACCTTGCCTGTGATACTTTATAAATTATTCTGTTTTTATTCTCTTGTCATTGTCATTTGTTGTTTGTAGTGTTTTTTCTTATTTATTTATATTCTTGTTAAATCTTCTA
>NW_025790412.1:0-5149 GCF_021130785.1 Homalodisca vitripennis
AATTTAGTATCATTGTTATATCATTTCCTCTTTGCTAAGTTTTAAGTTGCGAGAAAACAAAGTCAACAAGTCTTCAGCGTAGGTTTTTCACAGCACCATTTGAAACCATTTATCTTGAATGTGTACGATTATCAATTAATTAAAGGATTATATTTGTTATTTATCTAAAAAAAACTTGAGTTCATAATTTTTTAAGAATTTATAGATTTATTTATTCAAAATAATAATATAGATCGTGGTAATTATCAACATTTACAAATTACGTACACGAGGCACACCAAGTATTACATCAATGAATGAGTGAGGAAAAGTATTAAACTTATAAAGCGGAATAAGAGTTTACTAAAATCAGGAAAGTTTAAGTAGGTACTTAGATGCTGATGGATCCGGGAGTAACAGTTTTCGCTCTTAAAAGGTTTCTTGTTCACCGCATTAAGGTAGACATATTTCTTATAATCTGTTTTGTTTCTAAGTTAACTTTATTGAATATACATCTATTTCTAAGATTCTTTTAAACTTACATATGGTAAGGATTACAAAGCTACTTGAAGCATAATGCAACTTTTAAAGCTTTTAAGACCTTTTACGTGTTAAGTACTTTATCAGTTTCAACAATATTCTTGATATTTTAATGTTCTTTGATATAAAGTGCTTTTTTCTATACTCAATTTTTGTATTTTTTTGCATGAAACTGTAAGCTCCTTATAAATCATATGTTAGTATTTTAAAAGCTATATGTATGGTAATTCAACATTATGTACAATGCTTACAATCTTAACCGGCTGCATTAGTAAATTTACGGGTTAGATAATGAACTGGACGATGACCAAGTATGTCTTTGGTTCTTCTTTGTATTTATTACTCCAAACTACAGATAAACTATTGTGTTACGGAGTACAATCGATTGCTTACAGATGAGCTGACATCCACCGCAGAGTGTAGTGTTGTGGTCAACACTCAGGGAATCAATGCCTCACTCTCGGGGCTACTTGCAACACAGGGGGATGAAATACCGTTACCTTTAGGGTATTTTATATAGTATTGTCTATAATGGAATAGCAGAACTATCCTACCACGGTACCTACCTATCATTACCAAGGTAATGAAGTAAAAGAATCTTCTGGAAATAATATGTATCCATAAAGAGCGTGTGATTGATTTCCGGACTGCATTTGAACACCATTTTAAAATGATATTAATTTTATGTTCCTGAAAAAAATTACACTGATACTTGTTATTAAACATTATAAATACTGTAACTTGACTATATATGAACATGCGTTTTTGGGGTTATTTTATTTCGTTAATAAAAATTTTTATTCTAAAATATTTAACCTCGAAATAAAATTAAGATGTTGGTAATGAAGTAGAAGTCTATAGTAATGAACATTGGATATATTGTAGTTTAATATCACTTGGCAGTTACAGGTGTCTATATTTATTTGTATAAATTAAATCTTACAATCAAGTTGAATGGCTAAGTTTGTCAAAACGATTTTGCAATATATATTAGCAACACTAAAATTTCTTAAATGATTCGTTTAAACACATAACCAAAAGCCTTGAATAAATTATATAATTCTATTCTAAAAATAGCTATTTAATCTGATATGATATTTGTTACTAAAATTTTTAATGGATAATTGCAATTTTATATTTTATGCATTGTTAATATTTATAAAAAACAGATGAATGACTAAGGAATTATATGGTAATGACCGAACCGGTGGAGTTTAAGATTGTTATTGCACTCGTGTGGTGAAATATCGAACAGGTTCTGAAGTTGGAGTACTCTAGCACATTTTGATCTCTGGGAGCTCTCTGTTCGTGGCAAGTCCCCACTTTTAGGTATAAAAAATATACGAAACTTATCTATGGGAATTTGATTCCATACTTATATGCTTTTGTGGCAAACATTTAAACTGTGAATGTTAATATAACGAAATGTTTCAGAGAGCCATCGGCGAGTTGCGACTGTTGCTGCAGACGTTCGGTTTTGTTACGCTATTGTATTTTATCCATATTAAATTGGACGTTTTCATTTATCAATCTGGTAGCATTTATGCAATGCCACAGGCGTTTTTTCAAACAATATTATATTTTAACCACATTAATGTTTCAGCAAGGTGTACTTCAAAACTAAATTTAATAATAATATGTGATTTTAGAATAGAAAATAACTTAAATTGAAAACACGAAAATAGTTTGAAATAAGTTTTGAATGATATTGAGTAAAAAACCAACCTTTGGGTAAACCCTTTGTCGACCGACGGGACTCCCAAGTCCCGGTATTTTATTGGTCGCCTTTCTCATGAACAGCCGCAAATGAAGCTATTCTAGGGTTGCCATTGGTTGAGCTGTTACCTAGCAACCGTTTTAGAAAGTCCTCATAGTTCTAAATTAGTCCGCTAGGTTCCAGCAAATACTGGACTCCATAGAGGCAGGCATGAGCAATTTCTATGCTGTTTCTTTGTCATTACACAATTTATAAAAAAAAGTAACTATCACAATTTGGACCCTGTAAACGTGTTATTTGGTTGTATTATATACTTAGGCGTTATAATAAAACCATTTACATGTTGTAATGACAACAGATAATTTGATTTACCCTTATATGTGAGTGGGACTTACAAGTCCCGTTGGGCAGATAAATCACCAGCTGACTGCTAGCTGTCTGCTTTGTTGTTTGTTACAGTGTAACCTCAAAAAGTTGTTGTGAAACTGTTCTTTTATACATTTGATATAGTTTCAGTAGTTATAAGTTTAGTTTAATTATTTTTGGAATTTTAATGTACAGTGAATAATGGAAACACTAACAGATGAACAAATTGAAGACATTTTGGATAACCCTAATATTTGAAGACTTGCCAGAAGAAGATGCAAGCAAAGTGACCGATGTTGAAAGTGATGGTGAGGAAGTAAATGAGCCTAGTCTATTTGATAAAGTGTTTAGTGAAGAGATCAGTAAACAACTAAAAAAACAAAAAAAGATATGGACACAATGAAGTGGCTCTTAGAAATGTAGTTTTTGATTAGATGAAGATAATTTTGGTAGCAGTAAGTGATAGCCATAGTGTGTTAGATGAGCCCAGTATAGTACAAGCTTAGGCCTACAAGTACTAAAAATTTTACAAAACAAAAATTAAAACCAAATGAAACATCTAAAAAGGGGAAAAACAAAAAAAAAGTTAAAGAAAAGAAAACTTGAAAATGTAAAGGGAGGTAGAGGCAGATTTTCGGGAATTGGGAAAAAATTGAAGTTTAGTACCAGGGAGGAAGCATACTCAGAACGTACGCCTGGTCCCAAAAGGATGAGTTTTTTGGCCATGTAAAACCGCTACCGATTTGTTTTTAGTCCTTGTAGAAGAACTTCTTGATCATATCGTAGCGCAAAGTAAACTGTATGCAGTGCAAAGGGACCCAAACAAGGTTCTAGGGTTAACAAAAGAATGGCTGATGACATTCATAGGCATAAATTTTATTATGGGTTACCATAAACTTCCAAGTTGGAAAGATTATTGGAGTTCTTAACGTTCCGGTCATATCAGAGGCTATGGCAAGAAATAAATTCGATGATATATTGACAAATTTGCACGTCAATGATAACCAACAAGTGCCAACAATAATAAAGACAAGGCGTACAAAATAAGGCCTATGATATCAGCTCTAAATAAAAAGTTTATGGAGGTGTACGAAGGAACCCGAGAACTATCTGTCGATGAATCGATGATTGCTTTCAAAGGGCGCTCGTCAATGAAAAAATATAACCCCATCAAACCTATAAAAAGGGGATATAAGTTATGGTGCATTGCCGACCAACATGGCAATATTTTAAAATTTCAACTGTACCAAGGGAAGGACGAGGAGGTTGAAAATGAATTTAAAGATTTTAGCCTTGGTGAAAGAGTTGTCCTTTTCCTCACTAAACCCTTTTGGGGTCAAGAACGAAAAGTATTTTTGATAATTATTTCAATTCTTTTCCGTTACTTGATAGGTTGAAGACAGAAAAGGTATTAGCCGCTGGCACAATAAGAAAAGACAGGAAAGGTATGCCGCCCGTATTTTAACTATCAAGGATTCGACCAGAGGGTATTTTGACTACAGAGTAAATGATCAAGGGAGTTCTGTTTTTGTGTGGATGGACAGTAAACCCTGTTTACCTTGCTTCAAACTGCCATGGGAAATAAGAAGAAACAAAAGTGAAGCGAGTCGTGAAGAAATATGGGACAAGAGCTGAGGTTCCTTGCTCTACTATGGTATTTGACTATAATAAAGGAATGGGAGGTGTGGACCTTGCTGACAGGTACCGTGCGTTATACTGTGTGGACAGAAAATCTCGAAAGTAGTGGCACCGATTGTTTTTTGGGATGTTAGACATAGCATTTGTTAAACGCCTTTCTTATCTATTGCCAGCCTTTTGAAAAAGTCTCTGTGTTAGAATTCCGACGAAATCTCAGTTTGGGCCTCCTGACATACAGCCCAAATAACAGAGGTGGATTTAAACGTAACAGTGCAGGTAGCCCAAGACAACAAACTGCAGCTGCCCAAAGAAAAGGAAAACCTTGGAATACTCAGTGTCCAAAGAAGTTCGCTTGGGAAACCGAGGCATTCACTGGCCTAAGTTTTATGATACGAGAGGACTCTGCGAGGTTTGCTCCAAGGAAAAGATAGAATCCAGGCCTTACAGCAAGTGCGACCACTGCAATGTTTTCTTGTGCTGCATGACAAAAAGAACTGTTTTCCGCTATCACCATGACCAATAGTTACCTACTGTCTACAGTATTTGCCAATTTGTCCAAATTTTAAATTTTCTTTTAATTAAAATTTAATTATTTTTCATTTTATTTATAATAATTTTATTATTTCATATTGGCAAATACATCTTTGGTCAATTTTACTTCAAATTGTATACCTTGTGTAATGTTTGACTGTTGTTTTGTTTTAGAAAGTAGGCCTTTTTTTGAATTTATCTATTTATTTTTTCATCCTTTTACATAAGTTATTTGATAAAGTAAGAAAAATACATATTGTAATGGTATTATAATGTAGTGACAACCATAACAACTTTATACTGATTACATTCACAGTGACTGAAGGGACTACAGAGTCCCTGAGTTAACCTAACCAACCAATGCTCAAGTCCCAAAGA
>NW_025790413.1:0-5593 GCF_021130785.1 Homalodisca vitripennis
AGTTTTAAAAAACATTTAATGTAGAAAACTGTGACTGTTAATCTTTTCCCTAATCTTCATTTTTTAAGAACTGGTCTTTGTTTAGTAACGCAAATGTGTTGACTATAAGGATCACTTTGAAAAAAAATTGGGCTATAAAGGAAACAGTATCAAGTAGCCACAAAAGACTTTTAGAGGATCTGTAAGTTTTTATTTAACTGCGCTCTGTTCTAGTCAGGCTTATAGATAGAGAGAAGAACAGGAGATTTTTGAACCGAAGGTGGACTTTTCTCCAGCGTCAGTTCTGGGTATCCTTTCGCAGAGGTTAACTTCTGTGTCTGGATCATCTTAAGAGTAGCATCTATGTCAGGCTGGCGTTCCTGTTTACACACATGACAATGAAAAACAATTGTACGTCTTCATCTCTATGTACGTGTAAAGAGATCTGAACTACTCAGATTCACAATAATTTTGCAGTACTCGCTGCTCTCTCCTCCAAGAAATGGGAAGGAGAGTATGATCTTACCGACCTCAGTGAATGAATTTTGTGTCCAGAGAATTTGTAATTTTCTGCTTTATGGCAAATTATTAGAAAGCAAGTATAACCCTAGGATTTTGGTGCAAAACCAGTTATATCTTTTTGTTTGTAGGTACATGAGGGATGCAAATATCTGAAGTTCGGTCATCTAAGGTTCCAGGTTATCTCAAGTTACAATGTAAGATAAGTTAATTTTTTCCATAATCCAGAAGTTATTGTTTACATAAATATCTCTGCAACACAATTATATCGCTAAAACTTGTCTCACAAAACTAATGCAACGAGTAGTAAAAGATTAATCATCTAGAGATGAGCGCTAGTGGATACTATGTCAAGTTATGTATGAAAGTGTTATTTTTAAATACAGAGTGAGAGACATATGACTAACTCCCCTCAAATAAACAATTCTGTGTCTGACTGAGACGATGGGTTTAATTGGAACTATTGGTAATCAGAATTTTAAATAAAGAACAAACACCATCACTAAAACTATGAACACGATAATCATTCAAATACAAAAAAAGAAAAACAATAACTAGCCAAATTCAAAAAATAAAAAACAAACCTGCATGTGTGGGAAAATACAATTTTTGTTGTAAAATAGATATTTTTTATATACTACGAAGCGATCAATTATTCCAAACAGCATGAACCACCAATGATTAGACACAGTCTTTATCTCTCACATAGTAATAATCCTTATCACTTTTGGACTTGGTGAGTAACTGCAGCAGATTCTGACATCTTTATAAAAACTGGTACGTGTTTTTTACGTTTTTGCAACATTTGGTAAATATTTAAAATACAGAATATTTTAATCTCTACTTTCAGCTGATCAAAATATGAAACTTGTCTTATTTTTGGTATATAGATCGGAGGACTGTTTGTTCAAATCCACTGTTTACAATCCAACCTCGATCATGTAAATTCTTACCACAAAATTCTTCTTATCATCGCCTACCTGAACTGTAAATCATTTCCCACCAATATTTACCTCCATATTTTCAAAGCATGGAAGAAAAACCGTAAAATAATATTTCTACAATCTTCAGAAAGTGTATCAGAAATTCTACACAATTCATTGTGTTTATGGAAGGGGGCCTCCTAATTTTATACCACCATCCTGACATTTAATGTTCATGTTTATTCAACTAGTTTGGTCAGAATTTCAACTACAACCTATATTTCATTAAGTTTAGATGAATACATGCTAATATTCTTCATTTTTTATTTTACTGTGTGTATTGTTTGCACGAATTTAATGAAAACATTCATATTCAACATTATGTTACGTTACTGGACACAGTCAATTCAGGAAAATATTTGCACATACCTTAGAAGTCACTACTGAAGGACCCTAGTGATTAGACTGGGTATAATAAAGACCCTAGGAGTAGGACTGTGTAACTAAAGACCCTAGGGGTAGACTGTGTATATATGAAGAAACCCTACGGGGTAGACTGTGTAATTGAAGACCATAGGGGTAGACTGTGTAAATGAAGGACCCTAGGGGTAGACTGTGTCAAAATGAAGACCCTTGGGGTAGACTGTGTAAATGAAGACCCTAGGGGTTAGACTGTGTAAATGATAAGACCCTAGGTGCGTGGGTAGACTGTGTTAAATGACGACCCTAGGGGTAGGGACTGTGTTATCAGCCAGAGAAAAACTACTGAAACACTATTTTTTTGCATTTTGATTGTGAGAGGTTTGAGGTTAGAAGAAATTGGAAAACCCTCACACAGTCAGGTAATGAATATTTGACCTCAGCCATTGTGCAGAAGCTCTTGGATCTTGTTAAACGGTACAGAGGTAAAGCAGGCCTCTACTAACAGATCCTGGGGTGCACGATAGGCTTAGGTTGATAATTGGGAACTAAGAATCCGTTAAGCCTTCCTTTTTAAATGACTGAGCTTTAGCGAAGGGTTAGGACAAATTTCATTTTTTCATGTTGTCTATCTGTGAAACATTGGTCTTATTAGTAAACAATGATGGCAATGAGAATAGCGCAGAATGATACAATTGTAAAAAACAATTTACTCCAATACATCCATAAGAGATTTATGCATGTGATATCTTAAATACATGTAGCCCTACACTAATTGTTTTGTTCTCTTTGGGTAAGAAGCTTATAAATTGAACCTAGTCTTCCTATAATGGGAATCTTTGCGACTGATTCCGGAGTGTCAGGGTTATTCTGGACGGGTAATGTTTGGGGAGTAGGAGTCCCGCTCCCTAGCGTGATCCATGAGGTAAGAATTTAGGGCACTAATCTCAAATCATGTTGCCTCAAAAATAAAAGGCAGGGGCCAGTTCTGAACTCCAGTCAAAGCATGACAGGGGGTGGTCACACTATCAAGTTTGAGGTTGGCAAGATTCCTTTGTACACTTAGAGAACGAACCCCAACCAACTCCAACAGGTTTATCTCACGCAGTAGACAAGTCCTATCGAAAATACCCTTGCACTCCAGATTCTCTGATCAATTGCAGTTAGTGATGTGCCACTCCTGGACTTCTATAATGGATGCCTCCAGATTTAAGTGACACATCGGTTTTTGCTATGCCTAGTGTTACGTTTTAACTGGAAGGTATAAACCAGCCAGAAGTAATCGCCTGCTGGGAGATCCCAACACATACATTATCATTTATTAATGACTTTATGTGTAGACGTTTTATTATTTTAAACACTGTTAAGAAACCCACTTAGATGTAGAAAAATATGAATATATCATGGTGGCATGATATTTCAAGAATGATTTTCATATATAGACTCTAAATTTTGCCATATAAACTTTATTTCTACACTATGACTTCTATTATGCGTAATTGTTCGTTCCTATCCACGGGAACAGCTTGAGAGATGAAATGAGCTAGTTTTGAAACTTTGCATACAATCTCAGTGTAACCTGTTACGATGGTAGTGGTGTACTTTTTATCCTTGCATAATCTCTATGTAACATTTTGTTATTAAAAAAACAGGTAGCGATTACATCAGAAATTAAGATAGGTAACAAGGAATACTGCAAGGAATCCAATATTTCAACATAATGAAAACTATTGAGTAATTATAAGCTGATAAGAAAATTGTCACGGGAAATGAATGGCATATTTGTATTTATTTTGTACACATTTCTGACATTATTAGTGCTTATGAGAATTGTTTTCTACAAAAAAATGTTTTTACAAATGTGTTTTTAATATTGATAAAGAGAATTTTAGAATCCAGCCATGAGCGAGTTTCATTAGGAGCAAATCTCTCACAAGTGATCTAGAATACGAGTAAATATATTTCAATACCCATGTGCTAGGGACGCAGCTAAAATCTGCACACAATGTCTTAAAATCCCGCAAAAAGAAGCTCCTGCTTTGTTTGTTGAAATATTAAGATTAAGCATTTTATTAACCCTGTAAAATCAATATAAATCCTTTACCCAAACAAATATATTTATTTTGTTTAGAATCAAATGGGGAAAATCATACAATTTTTTTAACATACAAAGTAGAAAGCTGTTTGGTTAACCTGTTGAGTAACGAGAAACACCGAATAAACCAATTACTAAAACAACAGACTGGTGTGCAGTACCTAATCTGAATATATTCTTTCAATAAATTAACAACATATGCATTGAAAAGCTACTTAAATTAATATAGTGACACTTTAATTTTAATTTGAATATACTTTAGCAATGCTGACTAAAAAAAAGAAAAACAAAAAGTAGTTGGGGTATTCTACAATTTCTTGCTACGAGGTGAATTTTCACAACCCTGTACTAGATCACATAATTTACTGAAACCGGTATCACATGAGTGTGTATATGCAATATTTCCATCAGGAGAGTGATTAACGATTAGAATCTTTAAAGATGATTATATAAACTCTTAAAAGGTAGGTACCAAGGTCACTTTTGATCTAAAATATTTTGCATTTTAATTTATTAAAAATAAGCCTTTTTGTTTGCGCTAAACATTTTTTTTTTTTTACTTGTAAAAAAATCACAAATTAAGTTTTTTAATTTTTGTAAATTTTGTCATGTATTGTGAAAAATTTAGTGTTTTAATAAATAATCCATTACATTAGCAGACAAATGTGCAAACTAGTAAATCATGTTTTACAATAGTCTGAAAGTTGACGGTTACCTGGCGGGCGGGTGGCGGGGCCCAAGTGTCAGCTGTCACAGGGCTCACCTGCACAGCACGACTGCCAGTGACGCGGCACTGAGAGCTGTGAGGCTATACATGTTTGTACTCTGTGATAAGCACTTGCAGCTGTTCATGTGTACAATGCTACAATAGTGACTGTGCTGTGCCATACAAGCACCACCAACAGTCTCTTAATTGCTCTTAATAGAAAATTGTGCTGGAATACACATATTGATAATCTCTGTAAAACATTGTCGACTGTGGGGTAATTCCAGATTTGCAGAAAAAAGCAATTAGAATATTGGCTAGATTATCTTACAAGAGTCTTGCAGACAAAATTTTTCTGGGCTTAAAATTATGACCTTGGCATGTACTTATATTTTCTATAACTAACATATGTAAAAAGAAAATGAAGATAGTTTAGAATCAGAATGCACACTCCATGAGTATGATATCAGATCAAAGATAATCTAAGAACTCCTAATATAAGTACTAGATAACCTAGATAAGTAAAGATAGATTGTTCTTATTGTTCATTTAAGTGGTTGATAAAAGTAACCTTACTACCCAAAAATACACTGAAACTTGCTCCCTCCCTACTCTCAAACCCATTCAAAAGACTCCATAAATAAATGTGCTAATTAGTTTAATAAAAATTGTTAAAACAACTAATTTAATAATAAACAACAATTCTTAGCATTACGTATAGTAAAGTAGGAGCACGTCCTCACATTAAACGTTCACTGGGATTGAATGCAAAATTTCGAATCTATAGCTCATTTAACTTTCAAGATGTCCTGTGGACAGACAGACAGACAGACAAACATTATATAGAAAAATATTTTTTTTACATCTCCCAATAGGCGAAAGAAAAAAGTATGTCAGCCTACTAAGCTACTTCAATAGTGTCCAACCAAATTTCATCTTGGGACATGCACC
>NW_025790414.1:0-8415 GCF_021130785.1 Homalodisca vitripennis
AACTTCGAAATGGCCCTAATTACTAATTTAAAATCCTATATAAAATTCCTCGTAAAATAATTATAAATGCTTAGAAAATTGTAAGTTTTTAGAGAAGACATCTTAACGAATAAAATTATGACTACAAATTTCGTTAAAAATATATATCCAATTAACTGAAAGCCGATTACACAATATTTAATGTAGGTGAAATTATGAAAGCTCCAACTAACTAGTGAGTTCCAACAACATCATAGTGCTATTCTACTATCTTTACAATATTTATGTTTCGTGCAATTCCCAGTGCAATGTAGGATCTTCTATAGTAAAATATCTAACTATTGTGTCTTATACTTTTTTAATCAAAATTAAGGAGTTTTTTCAGCCTTTTACCCAAACAAATATGCCTAACAGTGTTTTTATAATCTTGATGACCAGTATTGATAAATATGTACTTACTTGCTTATATGGTTCTAGAAAAGACTGCCCATATTCAAAACACAGTATTTTGCATTGTTGTACTTGTTATACAATTAAGTTTAAGTCTTCTCTTGAAGAATATGGTAACAAATGTTTACAGTATATGAGAGCTGACGGGAGAGGTCTAGATACTATCACCACCAGAACTCACGAGCTAATGAAAACACATTTTAATTATTAATCTTTTCCAGCATTGAATTCAATGTTTCGTCCATGTCTATGATTTCTATTCCTTTTCTTATGAAACATTTAAAAATACATCAACATGTTTTGATTGTCATTTATAATACATTTTATGAGTTTTTTAAATGTTACATTATGAAGGATTAGCTGAGGAATTGGTGCTGAGAGAGCCTTTTCAATGGCATTGAAATAGAAATTTGCAAAACATCTTGTTCAAAGTTTTATCATAACTGTACTGTCCTGTTCGACTTCTGTATTATGTGTGTGACCTTTATATATTCTCTGTGCGGTACTAAAAATTAGATAGCTGTAAGTAAGCTTGGCTTTTCCTCCCATATGAACAAAGAGAAACTATAAACTATTTTTAGTCAGAATTACAATAACATATTTAATTTTAAAGGTATAAATTATACACATAAAATGCTTTTTTTTTGGCTATTCAACAACAAAATTATCACCTTTTCTAAAACTAAAACATTTTATTATGGAAGAGGAAACACTAAATACAATTTACAAGATAATCCAAAGGCGTATGGATGTGTATAAAACCTATAAAATAAGATGTATTTTTTAACAAAAAATAAGGAAGACAAATGGTTTATACTTCTCATGGATAAAATATCATGCCTTTTTTCATCACAACTGGCTCTTAAGAAATCAAGTAGGGCGATTTATAACCATGCATAGTACTAATGTATTCTGTTACTTTTACTTAAATATTATCGTTTATTTTATAATTGTGCTATTTAGTTTTAAAGCTTTAGTTTTGATTGTTTAATGTTTAGATTATATAAAGGATTATGTGTTTTCAAAGAAAATTCCATCAAATTTTAGAGTATATTTATATTTGGTTCTTAACATACTAAAGAGGAAATGAATAAGACTTAAAGCTTAGTGTTTTCAAATTGCTTTTTTTTGAAAAGTGATGAATGAACATGACTGATTTTAAATAGTAAAACTAACTGTTTTATTATGTACGTTAAGGTTTCATTCTCTGATAACCAAGAAATTGTTTGTGCATAACTTAATTGTGTAATTACCTTATTAAAATAAAAAAAAAACACACTGATACTTAAAAGCTCATGTCCTCATTAACCCAGATATTGCCTGCATTATTTTTTTTTAATTGTTTTTAATTCTAAACAGTTTTTTTATAATATAAATGGTATTCTTCAACACATTTTTAACAATAATTGTTAAAAAATTTTGCATCGTCGTTTAGTAAATAATGGGTGGCCTATATATAGGACAGTAGGAAAATATGAGTGAAATGCTAAAATATTCCAAAATGCTTTTTATTTTTAGAAGGGTTTTTACATTTACAATGATAATATATGTTTTATGAACTTAATTCAACTGTGTTTTTTAACAAAGAATATATAAAACAAAGCTTAAATAAAATTTTTAGTAAGTGCATTTGTAGTTTTTATGGCTTTGTGTGTAATCAAAAAACATTTTAGTATGAATACCAACATCACACTTTTGGCATCTGGTAGTGCACTTGGCATGGCAATGCCCACATCTCGTTTGCTTTTCCTGAGGTCAACAGGTGGACCCAATCAGTCAAACCTGGAGTCCCACTTTGATTGTTTCATGGCCGTCCATCCGTTGACAGCGCACCCTTTACCAAATGTTTCTCTAGCAGGTTACAGGCAAAGTCTGCGTCTGAAAGACAAGTGGTCAAGGTTCCCTCCCGCATGGCCGGTGAAGTTGCCAAGGCATATTTTGTTCTGCACTGTCAAGCAGTCACAGATCAAGGGCTAAAATACCACTTTCCTTACCCTCTGATTTTGGATTCGGTACAAGGGCCCCCCTTTTCACCCATATTTTGATCGCACCGACCACTCCGCCATTTTTTTGTGTACGGTGTATGAGGTTTTGGTTGAGGGATGAAAGCATGTTCTTGGCTTTAAGGTGAAAAGCGTTTTACCTGATGTATGTTGTAACACCAACCAGCATTTGAAACAAAAGTGACAATACTGTTGTCCATTCCATCTTGCAATAATTTAAATTTTCATCATTTTACTTTTTTATCCGTATTCAAAAGTTTCCCCTTTCTATCTTTTCAAATCTTTACAATCAGTCAGTGGGGCACTTGCTATTCAGGTTCTCTCTCACCGTACCAATAGCTCTTATATTCTTTTGGGACAGTTTCTCAAACTAAGGTAACCAGAAAAAAAATTACAAAAATAACAAGAAGTACGGGAAATCACATTCTTCTTCAAGAACATCACAGTACATGCAAAACAACACTGGCACCAAGGCCCAAGTGTTTCATACTGAGGTCCAAGGTGTGGGCTGCTCCCTTGGTAGGCGGTCTTTCCGAACCTACATAGCCATTGGGTGTAGCACCAACCCAAATTTGTAACCAAAGCGAATCGTTGTTTCTGATGAATTGGTTTCAAACCATGCCTCCCAAAATATGGACCATAGACTCATCAACTGAGTGGTGTTCCTCATGTGGTGCGTAATCAAAAAATGTTTTTGTTTCAATGCATCAAACAATGTACCGTACTTTTGCATACTTTCATCACATTGAGGTTGTCATTATCACAAACATGCAAATTTGACATAATTAAACTCAAATCAGTCTCTAAAATTGCATCTTACAACTAATTTTCAATGCGAGTGTCCAAAGCTGTTTCTCCCAAAACATTCGTCTTCGAGGTAATGGAAAATACCACTCCAACAACAATACTCCTATCGAAACATTTCATTTCATCGACAGTTACATCACCTAAACGTTATGTAATGCCCATAAGCGATTTGTTTTCTCAACTAATAAATCTAACAATATCAATCCATGCGAAAATCCCAGAAAAACTGTTCCATTGGTGTTAATTTTGTGTTACTTCCTGCTATTACTCCAAATAGTATCATCCTAGTTTTAGGTCCCTCTTTGACCCATTTGTACAGCTTTTAGTGAATGGCTTACTAAACCTTTTTTGCTGGTATGTCTCTTCAGTGAAATTCTGAATTCGTCTTACTTTTCTTATTTGGTGGCTGTGCTATGTCCATCTTCGCTGAACTAGAGGGTAAGTTTGGTTGTGATAAAGAAGGGATCCTCTTCACTTTGTTGTCACTCAGTTCAAATTCTTGGGAAACTTCAGTCCGGGGCCAATAGTTGGTTTCCAGCAGATGATGATTGAAGTCCATGTCCTCATCCCCAGAATCCTCATCATTGACCATCATCATTTGCATTGATTGGTGGCTGAATATAAACGCCAATTTCTGTCCATCAGGTGGCACCTGTGGATTCTCTTCATCTTCTAGCACGCAAAATTTCATGAAGGATTCAAGTTCCTAAAAAAATTCAAAGTACGATAAATAACAAGGTTTTTCAGAATTTTTATATAAAATAACTGTAAAAAATTGGAATTGAATGCTTAAAACAAAAAGTTTAACCCAATTATCAAAGTCACCGACTTGGAAATACACAGGTCGAAACTCATTTGAGAGTGGGAAGCATTATTGTTGTACATATGCCTACGACTACATTTAGGACGGGCCAATTCCAAACATAACCTATAGAAACGTCCTGAATTTAGAACGGTCCACATTTCAAGATAACAATGTAATAACTAGTTAGTCAGTTATTAGGAAATGTACTAAATAGGTTTAAAAAAACTAGACGAAATAATAGTATTGTACTTACTTTTCGCACATGGCGCTAGAGCTCATGAAGTTGATTGGAAATCCTAAATTTGTAAACTGAGTCTAAAAAACAAACTAGTTTGAGAAGCATTCACTAGATTGGTGCTCAGATGCATTCAGTAGCTCTTACTGAAACAGCAACCACCCTGCCCACCCTTTGGAAAAAGCAAACTACTTCAGAAGTAAGCTTTATGAGAACACTACAAGGTGTCCCTAAATATAGGTCACTAGCATTACTGGTTAATATTTATTATTCCCTAATTATGTAGTATTTTTACAAACCCTGCTTTACTCTTTGTAAACACTATAAATAAACGATTTTTTTCCACACAACCATGTAATGGCTAAAAAATCTGACAAGCTTAACTTAATAGTTAGAACCCCTCAAAAATAGTATAATAGACTGATATTTCATAAACTCCCTATAAAATCATTAAAAGAAATTTGGACTAGTAACTTACTAAGAGCCGAATTTGGTTGGAGAAACAATTACTCAGGTACAAGTACCACATAAAAACTTCTGCACTTTACATCAAAAAACATGCAAATTTTAGTCACAAACTTTTGTTGCCTAAATGCAAAACTTGCTATTTACAAATTTCTTATTAAGTTTTAATTTGAGTTAAACGAACCAATTTTACTATAATAAACTGTCTGTACTGGTGGCTATTTTTATTTTAACCATCATAAAAACCATACAGAACTTTTAAATACTTTTACAACCTTATTTTTTTATCTTTGAAGTAAGGGAGGTGTCCTTATCTTAAATATAATAATAATTTGCATTCCAAATTCATTGAATTTTTTTTAGGATTGAGATTGGCTATTTAGGAATAAAATAACTATCTATTTTGTATTTCAATGTAAATTTTTAAAAAATAAATGGTTAACCAAGAAAACCAAAAAGTATTTGGTTGCATATTAAACATATAATTTAAAATTAAACATTTCCACAATTATGCAATCAATAAAATACAGGTTTTGGAGAAAAACATTGTTCCGATGAGGTAAAACTCAAGGTCGTGTCACTACAGCAGGCCCTTAAGTTGCAGTGTTACCGATTAAATTTGAAAGTTATAAAGATACTCATTTCTTTTGTACTAAAAGATAGTGTTTTTAAGCAATTATCAAATTTAACAGGTTCCAACTTTCCACCTCAGCTTATTACTATAGCAGCATTGTATAACAGACGTTGAACTAATTGGGTACATGACATAACTCCTGCCATATGAGTACCTAAATATAACATTTTTTACATATATGGGTGCGGATTTATTAAAAAAAAACTTTTTAATATTTTACAATATTTTAATTACACACGGAATAAAAGTAAATTTACACACTGTTTATACCCAAATTTTAAAAAAAGTTTAAAATCTACCACAGTGATCTGTATATCTTTTTAATCTTGAGAATAGAGTTGTTTTTCTTTTGGCTCTATTCAAAAAACTGTGTGGATATGGAATAATTTAAACTACATTTGATGTTTTTTGTTATGGAAAAGGAGTTTATAGTTTATTGTGAAGGGAAGACTACCCACCAACCACTAACCCATACGTAGTTGTTACCACTTGTAAATACCTCACCTTATCAAACAAACTTAATTAATTTTTAGAAGATAATATTCACATGACCGATTTAAATGTTTCATAATAGTCGTACTTAGAGTGATCACTCAAAAATCTTTCAAGTATGGTTAAAAAGTACATATAAGGTGGTTGTTATTGAAATTCAGGGAATGAAACAATGGATAAGAGGCGTTAGAGGTGGTATTTTTGGATGAAAATTTTATGTAATGTTTTTTACATGGTGGAATACAAAGTTAAACTGGTAGCAATATAATTTATAAGAACCAGCAATAACATTTAATAATGATTTGTAATTCACATTCAAAAAAATATCAAGTCAAATGTAAACATTTCAAGATACATATTGTATTTTAAATATAACACAAGGAATTATTGCAGTAAACTGAACAGTGAATAGGTCCGTTATAAATTTCAGATACCATGTAAATGAGATAAATATTTCCTCTAATTTTTTATAAATAAAAAGTGACTTTTTTTCATATTAGTAGTGTAAGAATTTACAATTTTAATGAAAGCGTTGTCTGAAAATTATTATTTTTTAATATCCCTTATTTATATTTTAAACAAAATTAGCAGCTATTCAAAAGGTTAATTATTAATTTATAAAGATTATTTTCAAAGTAAAATTTTGAAGATAATCTATTTAATAAAACTTAATTCTGAATTAGAATTCTGAGTCATAGTTATGTAAATTATAATGTTGATAAACTCTTAATCCAAAAATATGTAATTCAGAAATTCCTATAGTAATAAATAAAAATGATTGCAGTTATTTGTTTCAAATTTGTTATTGCTAAGGCACGTAGACATAATTTTTATAAATATCTCATAACACATGTTTTTAAAATATTTAATAGCAAAGTTTATTTAGTTTTTCCTATGTTTATAAAAATAGTAACAATTTATTACTACTTTTTATTTGGGTTTTTGGGTAAGTCACATACTATGTTGGCAGTAAACACATATTTATATGTACTGAGCTTGCCCTTGCTGTCCCCGCACTGTTCCAACCATTTGGCTTTTTTTTTTTTAAACAAAATAAATTTTGAACTGTCAGCCACTCTGGTTTGAATGCCCACATGTACATGATCTACGGTTAATTGTTGTAAAAAAGTTTAATTTTCTATCTTTGCTTTATTGTCTCATATTGTAAGCTGTCAGCTTAATGAAAGTAATTATAGACAAGAAAAGCTTTCAAAATATATATGTATGTACTTATATTTCATATAATGTAACAGAGATGCATATCCAAGCACAGCCACGTTATGAAGGCACAGAGTATTATCATAGTAGTAGCTTATAAGTATTTATTTAAATAGTTTGAAATGTGGATTGTAGATTACTGTTAGTTTTTCTATTAAGAAAACCGAACCTGGGACATTGTGTTGCTAATGTTACAATGTGAAACGCTATGGTACACAAGTGTGTACCAGCTGTTTTACCATGAATAATTTAAGACATTGATCTCTTTTATTAAAGTTCTGGTGATTTGTCTTTAAATTTAGTGGAAGCCTAGAATTTGGGTTTAAGTGTTTTCGAATGATATTTTGAAAACTCAGGCTTGAGGAATCATGTGTTATATGTTTTTCAATATAGTTCTCATAGAGCTTGTTTGTGCCATTTATCTATTGTCTTTCAGTCCTGTAATATAAATATTAAGAGTATTAGTTTTTCCCAGTTTGTTAAGGAATAAAAAATTGAACTTCATTAAACCTTGTCTAGTTATAACATAAAGTATTCAAAGTTTAATGTTGTATTTTGGTGACTTCACCAAGGGAAAAGGAGGACTTTTTTTCCAGAAAAAATTAACTACAAGACAGCATTTTTCTTCCGCCAAATTGGATAAATAAATCACAATATTTGTTTTTGCTGTATTGTTTCTCAACATCTCGTTTTTTAAAAATTCATAAATTGTTTTTTGGAAACCAGTAACAAATTTCTTTTCTTTAAAACCCTGCACATTGGTTTTTCACGAATTTTCCCTCATCCATATAACACTTACAGTGCAGACATACCAAAGTGAGCAGTATTTATACATAAAGATTAAGTGAAGAATTTGACTCATATGTTCTTTGTCCTAGTCTAGAACCTACCTTAAACTCTTGTTAGTTGTACTTGTTTAAGCTGAGGCTTCACCATCTCCAAAAAATATCAAGCAAAGATAGAGAAAAAAACTAAAGAACAAAACTCAGAATAAAAATTTAATTACAGCTCAATACAAAATAATGTTTATTACTGCATTACTTACATAGACTTACTGCAGTGATAAAGAATATATTCAGTAGCACCTTTTAAAAGGGATGGATTATCTATTTAGAATATTAAATATAATTGTTGATAGCTGGCTTATTTTTAAGTAAGGGCCAAAAATTATTATATAAAGTAATTTCCTTCTTGTATGATATTTGGGTCCAAGTTTAAAAAAAAGGGAAAATCTATAATGTATGTTTTTCTTAACAACTATTCAAACATGCAACAGAAAGGTTTTTAAATTTTCAAATGCAAGTATTAATCAAAATTTTAAATTTTT
>NW_025790415.1:0-4074 GCF_021130785.1 Homalodisca vitripennis
GGAAATTTTCCGTTTAAGCCCAAAATTAAATTTTTTAATAAACCATTATTAATTTCCTTTGATTCATAGTTAATTTTAAAAACATTAAAATTTTCATTCTTTTGAAATGAGCCAATTCATTACCTGCAATCAGTTTTTTACTTTGGGTTGAATGGAGTGGTACAATTTGTATTGTGCAGATGGTACATGCATCCTTTAATTGTGTGTCTGTGCAGCTTGTCATGCTGTTAGATTAGTTCCATTATGCACTGCCCTGCCAGTACACAGAGTATCAGGTTTAGAGCAACCCTCAAAATCTACTATTTTGCTACAATGCGATCAAGTGATAGCATAAAGCTACTGCAATCATTATGCTGCGGTTTAAAGAATATTGTTCTGCTTTCTTGTTTGCAAAACAAAAAGAGCAACAGTGGATTCGTTATATTTAGGTCGATTGGTGTATCAGAAACCTAAATTTTAAATCAAAGACTTTTGGTAACAGTAAAAATTAAAAAGATTATTTATATGGTACAAAATCGATTCCCTTTTATGGAAGCAAATTTTATTTAGTGCAGTCTTAATTGACATAAAAAGGAATTGAACAGAAATTTTAGTTCAGCTGCAAAGTGAAAAATTCAATTTGAATTTGAATTTTTCTAAAAGTACAATTTTTATTTTAACTCTTTTCAGATTTCTCTTTTGGGATTATGATCGTATATAATAGCCAATTAAGATTAAATATAAATATGTTTTTTTATAAATTAGAATCTCTTCCCAAAAATTTCATTTTATAAAATGTTCAAATATAATTCTAGCAGTGAAAAAAAATATAAATTTAGTATAAGAATAATCAGAACAAAAACAAGTCAATTACTGTGAAGATTTAATTTGCAGTGAGATTTAATAAATGTTATGTTATTAAATATGTTGTCATTTCCCTACTAGAAAACCTATAAATATGTAATTTCCACTGATAATATTTTTAATTAATTTTGATGAATTTTACTAAAGTTATAGCTAACTGACCCATTATGAATTCCATGTCTTAGAGAGTATTAATAAACAAAGGAAACATGTCAATAAACATTTACAAACCATGATTACAAAAACTCATAGGACGATATTCTGGATTGCCCATAAACAACATTTCAAATAAGCTATGAGAAGAAACCGAGGATGGAAAGAAGCTTATATATTCTCAGTCAAAAATAATGCATGTAATGGGATTGATTGTGACTATGGGGTAGCTCTCAGGCTACGACTCATCCTTACTATGATTATTTAGGACTTATTTCTTGGTATATTTTAATGAGCGCCTTCCATTCTTAACATTAAAAAATTTAATGAAAATCATTGATGTACTCATAATATAATATGGATAGTTGTTAATGTACAGAAATTATTTCAACAAGCATGTCAAGAGAAAATAAAATTTGAATATAAAGCTTAACTCCAGAAAGAGTACATTTAGTAACAACATACAAAGCATATCATCTATGGGGCTGGAAAATTGTATTTCTGTCTCTCTTACTGTCTGTCGTCTTTCTACCTGCCAATCTGTCCACAACTTTATATATTAAAAATGATTTTAACTTTTTCACATGTTAAGGTTTCTATGACAACACAAATTTGGTAAAGGCACTGGATTCCGTAAACTGAAAAATTGATTAGCTGTTGCAAGAGTTATCTGAGAAACAGGATGACCGGGTTTCGTTGTGAGCCTAATCTTTTTGCTCAAGAAAAATTTCTCCCACAAAGCCCAACATCACAATTGAGGAGAAAAGGGGTTTAAATAAGCTAACCCCTTTGGGGAAAGCGACATGGTCACAAATCTTACTGACTGATAAAGACATTGCTCCGTTGTGCTTAGACTCAATAGCATAAAAAAATAGATTAAATCACAACTTTAAATATTTGCACATATACAGTTTTAAGTAAAGACTCAACTTATTCCTTTGAATTTAAGGGAAATTAAACTTTTTTTTGGGTTTTTTATATTATAAATAAAAATAAAACCCCAAGACAAACACAGGGAGTTTGTTCAGATGGTGATCTACAACTGGTTGTTTGGGAAATACAGTGGACGTTCCCAAATAAATATGTTTTTGAAGATTGTTCATTTTGTTTTAAATTTTTCATCACATCTTATGAGGGCCCATGTTGACAAACAGTGTTTTTTTTTAATGAAAAATGTAAGAGTGCATTTCAATTAGGTTTTTTAAATCCCTAAAAAACGTTAAAGTCAAAAAAAACTATTTAGTTTGGTTTTTAAAATCTTTTTCTGAAAAAGCATCGCAGAACAATGAAACTTAGCAGAGTTAAACCCTTTTTTTATTAAAAACCTGACTTATTTACAAGGTTTGGTAAATCAAAACCAAGGGATTATTTCTGTGACAGTATCAGTTGGCCCTCCAACATATCGAGTTCTTAAATCGCATGTTGATATGTCAAAAAAATTTCACCCAGAGTATCTGTTTTGCAGTTTTGTGAATAGTTTGGGGAATACTTGTAAAGAGACATAAAAAATGTCAAAAAAGCATGTTTTTAGTGATGACTTTTTTTTTGGTTAAAACCCCAAGCTTTTTAAAATTTTTAAAAAAGGTTTTAATTTTTTTAAACCCCCCAGAAAAAAAGGGCAAGCATCTTGGCTGCAAAAATCTCACCCCATACCCCAGGAAATCCCCTTGATTTTTTCTAATTTCCCAAAAAAGCAACTTCAAAACCTACTTTAAGTATTTGGAAATGACACAAAGATGATTAGCATCAGAATTTGGACTACTTTGAAAAATAATAATTTTTAAAAAAAGCTGTAATTAAAAAAAACTCTTCTTTTTTAAAATAATGCCAATTCGGATACTTATTGATATACTTTGTATTTCCCCCGAAAAATCTAATCCACTAGTGGAAAGGGGTTTTTTCCAAAAAATCATTAAATCTTTGAAAAATATCTCAAATTTTGTGCTTTTTTTCATTTTTTAAAACTTTTTTTAAAGTTCCCCCTTAATAAAAAATTCTTTTAAAACTTAAATTCTAAAATTTAATTTTTAATCCCCATTTTTGCATCTTAAGTATTATAAATAATTATTCTCCTAAAGGTAGTTGATATATTTTTTTCCCGATATTAATTATCCGCTACTACTTTTACTTTGTTTACCCTTAAAAAATTTCCTTTTTCAAAAAAAATTATCGCCCCCCCCTTTTCCCAGACATCCTTTTTTTCTAATTAAAACCAGAATCCCAACGTAAAGTTAATTTAAATTTTCTGAAAAATAAAACACAAAAATAAAGTCCATATAAAAATTATCTGGTCAATTTTTGATTTTTGATAACCCACCTCCCACAAAGTAAAAACTTCAAATTGTCATATTTTTGATGGGAAATTTTAAAAACAGCATTGCAGAACCTGGCTTCCCCCCTTTCCCAAAACCCATGGGTTTTTCAGGGCTTTGGGGGATTTTTCCCGGGGGCGGGTTGCAGAGGGCACTATGGAGGGATCAAAGGCCGGAATAAAATACATCTTCCCGTTAGGAGTCAGCGGGGGCCATTTTTCTTTACTTTTCCCAATTTTACTCCCAAAGCCCCCCCTTTCCTTATAGAACTTGGGGGGCCCCTTTTTTTAAAGAAAGAAAAAAAATCTGAAGTTAAAACCCAAAGGACCCCCAACAATTTACCTATACAGAGAATAATTTATGTTTGTTCATATAATACCAATTTTATTTATTTTGGGAAAATTAAAAAGTAAAAAGTATTTAAAAAATTTTAAATAAAACCCCAAACCCTAAAAATTACAAAAGGAGAGCATTTCAATTCTTTCATCATTTTTCTTAGTGAATACAGAAACCCTTTTACCAATTTTTTCTCCGGTTTTAAAATCATCACCTAAAAAATAACTTTATACTTTCCTTTTTAAAAATCATAAAGAAGTCAATCTTATGCTATTTTAAAAAAAAAATACTTTTTAAAACCCTATTCTTGATAAATTTTTGGGATAAAATTTAATAAGAAATTTTTAGGGTTTTTAAATTTCTGTTTGCTAACTAAATTTTAAAAGAGGAAAAAAAATTGCAAAAGAGATTATGACAAGTTCTTTTTCTT
>NW_025790416.1:0-5308 GCF_021130785.1 Homalodisca vitripennis
TTAAAAAAATCTTATCTATAATCTTTATTTTTTATTCAAAATTTTGTTGAAGGAGATCTTTATTACATCCATATATGATAATAAATATAAACCTAAACTTTTCAGATCATATCTTTAACACTTTCACTGATTTAATTTTATTTAGAATATTTCTTAACAATAAATAAATATATATCAAATTTATTGTGTCTTAGTTAAATTTAATCAAAATTTCAACTCAACTTTATTTATAAAATCTTGAACCTATTGCTAGAGCTGTACGTCTAAAATGCACAATTAACAACAAAATCTACACGCATGACCTTAATGTAAAATGAGTTGTGAATATAAAAAAAGTATATATAAATACTTGGTACTCAATATATTTCAAACTTTCACTGGTTTGATTTAATTAAGAATACATCTCAATAGTAAATATTTTAATAATTAAGTTGAAATTAAAATGTCTCTTTAAATAAGTTAAACACTAGAGTAAAAGCGGCTCGTCAGTAAAAGAACTAATTAATATTAAGGTACTGTTAAAAGATTAAGCTACCATTCATATGTATTGACGGGTTCACCTTCAAAATCGTAATAATTTTTTTCATTATCACAAACTTAATGAATTTTTATTTGCAATAGTAATTCCCCTTTAGTTCTATAATCAAATATAATTAAGTTGTAGGAAAGTGACATTGAACTTTTTATTATAAAGTATTACTGTAACTATTGCATTTCCAAAAATAACTCCAAAATAATATTTTAGTAGAGTTCAAAGTAAAAAGATAATAAATTTTTATAATCGAACCGGTTTCTACCAATTTAACGACATCATTTTTCTGTAATTGTGTGAATCGGATAATGACTACAGTTGAACAAGTTGACCTAGTCGGTTGATGTTGCATAACTCTATTTCTACATCAATATTTATGTATTAAGTAAGTAAATATTGGTTTATTTTGGGTGCCTATTTTAGTTTGTTAAAAAATTCCTTTGGTAGCATAGGTTTTATAGGTAACCATAATGGCAACGAGAATACGGTAAAAACCCAAATTTCTACACAACAAATTATGTTTTTGTTGGACAAACAATGGACTTAGTTAATTATATTTTATGGTAATTTCTTTCTTAACAATAATGTTAGTGTTTAAAAAAATAACACTTTTTGGATGTTACCTCCGTTAATAATGTTTTCTAATTGAAAAATTTATTTACCTAAGTGTGGAGCCGGGAGGCAAAAAAAATAATTGTTTTGACATTTTTATGATTATGTGTTTTTTATAGTTTGAAATGTCCCTCTTTCAGAATAATGTAATTAGTTTTATTAAATATCTTAAATATTAAGCAACTATAACATATTTATTACATTTACGGGTCACACGTTTCAGGAGCTGACATACTTTAGGTCACTTTGTTTAAAGTACATCAGTTTCTAAAGCAATTGGGCTTGTAATTTTCGTTTTAATAACTAGTTTGGCTAACTTGATAGCAGCTGTTTTAGAATGCTTAATGTTTTGCATGTTGGACAGCTGTAACAAAACTTCCTTCTGTGTAGTTTATGGTTTATGATTGAATGTATTACCAGGGAAGGTGGAAAGTATTACATTAGGGGTGGTGAGTAATTTTCTGTGTTAGTTTTGAAGCTAAAAAACCTCCGTGTAAAATTTTCATACAAAAAAGAAAATCTACAATTTCAATGGGAACAAATTTACGACAGAAAAATATCTAATAGTGTAACTAACCGTAACCAACCTAGGCCTAGTTGAAGCTAATTTACCAATCAACCGAACCTTTGAAAACATCACAAGGATAAGTCCTAATAAAATTTATTCAACAAAAAAGATTACTTATTTGGATCAATACAAACAGTTTTTGAAACTTGTGGCACTGGAGAACTGTATTATTGACTTAGCTATTCTAAGTAAATTCCCATACAGTGTTTTGCTAGTTGCAAAAAACTGTAATGGGCGATAATTTCATCGAGTTGAATACTTTCAGACAACGGACAGACCTGGCCTTGCTGTAAAAAAACTATTATAGACTGTAGCTTGTGTGGAAGTCCTTATGAGTTTTAGGAAATGCTAAGCCTTACACCTAGCAATAAATATGACATTATTTTAAAATACCATCTATGGCCCATTGGGTAAGGTCCCTCTGGCAGCTGGCCAGTAACTTTTGTGTTCGTTGTTAGATTTGACTTCTCCCCCCGATAAGTTATGGACGCTTATACAGAAAGTTAGAGGACAGGTTATTAGTAATTGTGCAGAAAAAGAGGTATGACGCTGTATCAAAAGCTGTAGAAAGAAAATGAAGGCTGTACAGATCTTACAGTTGCTATATAACGGTTTCTTGGCAAAAGGCGGGGACACAAATAGTTGATCGGGATTGTAAGTGTAACAAGTGGTTGATAGCGTGTAGTGGGTATTGGATGTTGCTATTATGTCCTAAGTATTGTCAGATTATGTACAGAGTAAAAAAATGTGTTCAATAAAAAAAACCAAAAGAACCATGTTTTGTACTAAAAAACTATGAAGGGTTTCATGAGGTGGTATGGAGGTGGAAGGGGCAAGTAAAAAATACGTTTCAAAATTCAGTTAGTAAAGGAGTTAGATACACCAAATCTTAGGGCATGGAGACAGTAAAGGTTTTCCAGAGTGTAATAAAAAATAAACCCTATGGTGAAAATAATTGAAGATAGCCAAACTTGAATGCATTGGACATTTCCCAGATGCGAACGGGGATCCTAGGGTAAGAAATCTAAAAAGGGATATGAAACGGGGGAAAATGGACGCTCGATGACGGGTAAGGTAATCGGGAGGGAAAGGCATGACTGAACAGATGTAGAAATTGACAAGCTACAAAATTACAATGGCTTAGCTATTAGAAGAGACAGTGTTCCAAATACAAAGGGAGTCCTCAGAAATGAAATAAAAATATTTGGGCCACTTATTTCCATAGGTTATCTACAGATGAAAACCCTCAGCACGGCCTTTGTCCGACTGGAGCCGAATCGTGGTGGGGTTATAATAAATCCAAAGCTCTAAATACTGTCTACAAGCACAAAACTCCACTTCCAGGGCCTGTCTTGTTAGCTATGAAAAGCATTTATAGAGATTTGACAAGTGATGACCTATTATCAAAATGCCTTCATGGATAAACACAAAATGTTAATTAAAAGTTTTAACCATGTTGTTTGGTCAAAATTGCCAAAAAGTACCTTAATTAGGTTTAAATACATTACAACTAGGAGTGTTTCATAGTGTATTATCTTTTAATACTGGCCATTGTGGAAGTTTGAACTTATATAAAGAGCTAGGGCTAAAAATCTGTCAACGTTCGATTGACGCTCTGAAAGAAATGGACAAAACGCGACTCCGTAAAGCTGAAAAAGCAGCTGAGGACATTACTAAAAGTGCAAGGCAAGAAAGAGAGCTAAAAGAAAACTTATTGAAGAGGAGGAAGGCAATGCAGATGATCCAGACTACTGAGCAGGGATGTTCTAGGCCTAAGGTATGTTTACTTACTTTAAATGCGTTTTTCCGCAAATTATATTTGTTCACTCAAAGATACACTTTTCTCAGGAACTATTTAAGCTAGAGGTTTGAAATTTTTTTGGGAGTATTTCCAGTACCAATTCCAAAATACAGCACTAGAATTATTACTCTAACTCTTCCAAATTTAAAAATATTAAATCATAAGTTTAAAACGTGTTAAAAATTTTCAATTAAGAAAATAAATTCAAATTATTTTTCCTAACGTCACACCAATGTAATTCTAGTCACATAGTATTACAACAAGTATAAGAGTATGTAAAAAAATTTCAACCTTATAGCTTAAATAGTTTATGAGAAAAGTGTACCTCAATAAATATAATTTAACATTGCGAGGATAGGGCCTCCCGGCTCCCCTTAAAGTGTATATATTTCTTAAAATTCCTTCGTCTAACGTTTAGCAATCCCTGTTACTGTTTGTTGGTACAGATTCAAAGTTAAACTGCAGTTTAATTTTATTTCATACAAAAAATATTTATTGAAACCTTTATATACAATAGTCGTCCTGACTGTTGTATACTCAGTTTTTTATTGAAAGTAACATTCAACTAATATTAAAATTGAACACTTTTCTTGAACAGCACTTGCAACATGTTTTATTTTTAAAACTTGCGTCAATTATCTAGTAAATTCCAAATCTTCTTAATTCCCATTTGTGTCAATATAATGGAATAATCCCTGTAAAAGAAAGCAAACAATTAGTTAGCAAAATATTTCCTAAACAAAAATTTTAATGCAAATATTAAAGAAATACTTATACAAATCCCGCATACTTGTAAAAGAACCTAAGATAAAAAATCACCAACATTTAAATACGCAAAAATTACTCGAAACCGCCGAGATGCGCCTGTTGGATGTTTTTTTACACCAACCCCTCCCCCTAACGAACTATCAAATTCCTTTGATTGACTTCTGTCTATCGAATACCAAGACCAGAGGCAAAAAATATTATGATTTAGTTATGAATATGTGTTTAAGTCAAATTATCATCAGTGAACTCCCATACCACTTTTGGATGGTATTGGGTTTTTAGGAAGAAATTTGTTTAAACACAATGAGCTTTGTTAGTTGCTCTTTGTCATATATGTTAAATAATGTAGTCGACAATTAAATAAACTGTTTTTATACTTAAAATACTAAATATATTTCTAAATAATGATTGAAAGGAGGTTAAGTTCCCTTGACAATGTATTTTGCAATATATGGCTTTAGTTATAACCAGTGAGTTATGCTTATTTTATTACATACATTAATGCCCAGGAATTTTATGAGTGGCTTAGCACTCGGATGCAGATCTTTATAGAATACATTTTTTTTACATCTCATTATTTTGAGATGAAATAGATTATAATGTTTCACTTTGCCCTTGTAGATCTTTGAACTACACTAAATCAATTACTCCTGTACTGGATTCAAAAGTTAGCACTCAACAAAAGATATGCTAAACAACATTAACATGATCTAGCTAAAATAGTTGAATGCTCAATAAGTTTATAATATGAGATTTAATAAATATCTATCCAATATTATACGGACGTGTATGAAAGGTTTTATAATGCTATATTAACTGCTGTGACCTTGAATCTGGTAAGTGTTAAATAAATACCTTTAAAACTAGTACCATTGAAGTTTGGTTAAAATTATATATGGCTAATGAGTTAGAGCTAGTAGAAGTAAAGTTGCAGTGTGAATATACGAAATTAGACTGCCCTTATAAATTATTATAAATATTTATGAATAGCTAGAATGCTTTATTTACAGTATTGTAGGAGACATAC
>NW_025790417.1:0-5587 GCF_021130785.1 Homalodisca vitripennis
TTAAAAAAAATTTCTTCCCTTTAAAATTTTGTTGCAGTTTTCAAAATTTCCAAAAAATCAGTCAAGAAAAACCAATTTTGGGGAATTTCACTGTCTTTAATGTTAAAAAAAATATAACACTACTTTTCGAGGATTTAAATCTATTGTCTTTCTCATTATAATAATGACATATTTTAAGCATATTAACAATAATGTATTTTTAAAATTATGAACTTTACTACAACAGTTTTGGGTTCAGATAAGAATATGCCCAAAAGCCCAGACTAAGACGAATAAAAAAAAAGCCCACACAAGGCCCGGGCCTCCACTTGCGATTTGTTGTCGCGCGTTTTTTTTTGTCGCAGTCCAAAACTAATTGAGGTGCATCCCTTGCGACAGAATCGTTGTAGATTTTAAACATGGATGCATCGAAGCAAGTGTTGTGATCGCGCTTTTACTTCGTGCTAGACGTAAACGGCGAAAACATAATTATTTGGGTCACCCAATAACAAGTCAGCGATTACTAAAAGGGCAGTTTCACAAGTTATTTGAAGATTTGATGAACATCCTATAAAATTCTTTCAGTTTTTACCGAATGACGAAAAATAGTTTTGATAACTTTTGAGAATAATTGGTCCACCCAATTACATATAAAAACACAAAATGGAGATTGTCTATACCACCAGAAGAACGTCTATCAGTGACTTTGAGTGAGTAATAATTTAAACAGAAAATCAATTATCTTATTTGTTTATCTATTAAAAACTCTTTATTAAATCAAAACATTTTAAAAAACACAAGTACAAATTAATAAAAATCAAATGTTATAGGAATAACTAAGGGTTAGTAGTTTACCCATTAAAAGAGTTACGATAAATCAAAAAGATCACTTCCACTTGCAGAGGGTGATGACAAAACACTTCCTGCAAAATCGTTGTAAAAATCTGCATTGGCCCAGTATTTTGTGGATACACAGGTTTGGTTAGAATTATGTCCGTAAGCAGAATGGCTATGCTGTGGCTGTTGTGTATGTTGGGAAGAGCTGATGTAACCAGGGCGTGGATTAATGTTTTCGAGCTTGCCTCATGACGTTTAAATTTCTATCTTAGCATAATGCTTTTGCTCTTCATTTAATTTTCCTAACATTGGAACCAACATTAAAGCGAAGTGTTTATCTTCATTACCCTCGTCACTTTGTCTTGCTTTCAAAATGTTCAATAAAGATGTCTCATATGAGTTTGCATTTTGTTTCTTACTATTTTTACGCCTTTCACGCTCGGTCTGTGCATTAATGCCAAGTGAGCATCTTGCAGTAGAATTACCTTCTTGAATGTCATCAGATGTATCATGTGGTTGCTCTGGTTCATATCCATCCGTTTCATTGAGGGAGATATTACTAATAGTTTCTCTTCCTTTTACAAAGGGAACCAAAAACAGCAACGCATCAAAATGGATATACTTTCTTCTTTTTGTTGCTCCTTGGCCTGATGTGGTTTTTCGTTGTGCTGCAATTTCCCTCAAAAAGCAGTCCTTTAAATTCTTCCACTTTTTTTGAAACGTCTGTACCTGGAATACAAATTTAGTATAACCCCCCTAGAATAATTAAAAATTATATTTTATTGATTTCAAATGTAAAACCTATGCCATAACTTCATCATAACACTTTTGATATAGTACCTCCTTATTTTCAGAATTTATTATTTTCAGGTACCTTGCCACTGGAACAGCTTCATTTCGTTACACTTTGAATATTTATTGGGTGCCAGCACAATTGGTCACATCATTAAAGATACTTGCTCAAAATTGTGGACATGTTTACAACCAATACCATGCCTACCAAATCAGAGGAAGATTGGGAAGGAGATAGCAAAACAATTTTACTTGCGAACGAACTTCCCAAATTGCATTGTGCCATTGACGGCAAACATATAAGAATTCAGAAGCCAAATCACTCTGGATCTCTTTTTTACAATTATAAAAATTACTTTTCGATTGTGTTACTTGCTGTAGTAGACGCAGACTATTGTTTTACAGCAATCGATGTAGGATCTTACGGTAGTAACAGTGATTCAAATATTCTGAAAAACTCCGCACTAGGTGCAAAGTTGATTGATGGCAAACTGAACATCCCTCAAGCTCAAACTCTTCCTAATGACGAAAATGGAAAACCTATGCCATTTGTTATAGTTGGAGATGAAGCATTTGCTACATCAAGAAATATAGTGAGGCCTTACCCAGGAAGAATTTATCCATGAAACAAAGAGTATACAACTACAGAATGTGCCGTGCTCGAAGAATGGTGGAATGCACGTTTGTATTTTAGCCAACAAATGGCGAATTTTCCATCGGCCATTGAATGTCCAAAACGAACTTAGCGGATGACATTATTAAATCATCCTGCGTTCTCAACAACTTTGTAAGAAGAAAAGAATGGTATTCGAGTTGAAGATGAATGCTATGAGTGTCCGCTGGTATGTATACAACAAGCGGTGTACGGGGTACCTCTTCAGGTATCGAAGCAAGAGACTACTTGGCAGATTACTTCATTTCACCTCAAGGCTCATTACCTTGGCAATACGACCATGTTTAAATTCAATAAGAAGAAGTTGGCATAATAATACATGGAAGTGATTTACAGAAGAAACCTCTGTTTAAAAATTGTTTAATACATGTTAAGAGTAACTAAAGTTTAATAATTTCATTATAATCATTTATACAACCATATCTTGTTAGCCAAAACTACATTTTGGTTTAAATAAATTGCTAATAAAACTATGAACGATGTTTTATTTACAGAAACCTATTAGGTAGAACCCTATTAAAATGAAATATTGAAAAAATGTTTCTTGTGAAATAATAATAAAAAATAAACAAAACTGTTGGGAATAAATTAAAAAACATACAATATTTTAATAGACGATAATATAATAGATTTATAAGATAATACAATATCAAAGACGAAAATAAATTGATAATCGGGAACATATAGAACTGCAATGAATCCGAAAAAGATATAAATTATAAGTTATGTAGGCTACATTTTTTAGATATCCTGTAGGTGGTATTTTTAGCCAATTAATGCTATCATATTTAAATCACTCACCTTTATGTTTCTTTTCTTTTGATGAAAGGTCATTCCATTTTTCTATCACTTTACCACACACTTCAGTCCACAGTTTTTCTTTATATTTCGGTCACTTTTCCTTTTAATTGTTTATTATAAAGAGCCGGTCTCTTTTCTACTTCACTAATTAGCAAATCAGTATCAATAAACTGATAATACTAATTTACTAGTAGGGGTTTTTCACTGTCAGACATATTTATTTAGTTAACAAACAGCCACCGCTCGACAGTACTCAGTCAAAAATGCGACTAAATAATCGCCAGTGGATGCATGTCGATGCCTGTCCGTGTGACTCATTTTATTTCCGGACAGTCCGCGTCGCGGTCAAAATTGGTCCAGTTGCGTTTTTTAAATCGCAGTCGCATTTCTGTCGCAGGTGGATGCCCCTCATTTAAAACAATAGGTTCTATTTTTGCGACTAAACAATTCGCGCGACAACAAATCGCAAGTGGAGGCCGGCTAACTCAGCGCAAGCACTAGAGACCGCGAGAGACTGTCAGTATCGGCACTTCCTGTTGTGTCACGGCGAGTCAACTGAAACAAATAGAAAAACATTTTGGATGAAAAGCTAATGCAGTCGATGATGAATTATCTGACTTTTTCTAATAAAATGTAGGTATCTATTCTTTTCAATATTCATTCTTTTTTAATCAATGCATTTTTTAATCAATATCAATGTATTAATATTTGATTTCCTTATAAAAAGAGAAAGCTCTAAGTAAGAAAGAATGTAAACGTAACCGTTGAAGATTATATATTTCCATGAGCATGAATTCTCATGTTATGTCTGTTGGATGTAACGTTATCTTCTATCCAAACTGAAAATGCGTGGTTATACAAGGTTAGCATGGTTAAAGGTATTTATCTGTTATATTCTGTAGATTTCACGCAGCGAGTAAATGACGTAATTAATTTAAAAATAAACTCTTACAATTGCCAATAAAGTTATCAGGCACTGCAATCCACATACGAGTATAATAAACTAAGCGCTATATCTTACGGTCTATAGGAGACACAGAACGTCTTACTACCAGCACATTAAAAGGGATGAAAACTGCCTTAAACAACACCAGCCGGTGTTAATTGAAGTCCTAATTACGTCATCAAAGAGATCGGTTTCTACTCAAAAACTAATACTCGGAGGCATGTTATTCTTTTCATAAAATAAATTACTCTAGCACTTATAATAAATACCCATTATTAGTGTCAACTCAATTTACCTGAAACATTGATAATGGTGTTTGTTAATCTTTTAGAAAAATTAGCAACATCGGAGATATAGATATTACCGTATTATATTTTAAGTTAAAGGGGCGTTAAAAGCACATAGCTAAAAAGGAAGAAATATTTCATGAAATATAGAGTATATATTTCTTTTTTCACACATTAGTTATCTATTATTTTGCTGTATTTACGTTACCAGAAATCCGAGAGAGGTTTTCTGTGCCCATTCTAGAGAAGTGTTTACTTTAATGGTATAAATTAAATTGATTACAAAGGATTATGTTTGTCAGTGTCACTTTATACAGGCATGAACGCTTATATTTCTGACAGTGTCGGTTTTAACACGTGTTGCCAGAAGATGTACGTCTACATTGATGTGGAAATACCACAAACATGTTTTTAATATCTTTAAACACTATTATATTTTATCTTAGATGTACAATGATGGTGTTACCTAATAAACGTGTTCAATATGAGTTTCGCTAAGGTTTGCATGCACAATCTCAATCCTAACCTCACTTCATTGTTATATTTAGGATACTTATAACACGAGGGTACAAATAAAAAATTTGTGATGACTTTATTTTTAATAAAATCTACGATTTTCTCGTTGACTTTCATATACGAAAGTTCAATGTAAAAGATTCAGTAACGCACTAATAAATTACATGACATGAACTTCCACACAGTTTCAACATTCCGACATTGCCGAATTTTATGCGAAAATTCCAGGTTTAACAGGTTCAGTAAGATTTCTGTTATTTACAATTGCTGTATGTTACAATAATGTATAAAACGGACCGATTGGGGATTGAAGTCTAGCTTCTTTATGTATAAAAAGGACCCTAATTTATTTTAAAAATAAAAAATATGCCAATCGACATGCCCTCCAAAGTTTTAAAACGATGGAAGTGATACCTGACGAACTGCATGAAGTTCAGGGGACTGGAGAGAATGAACACAGGTAATGTCCCTATGTCTTTTTTTTCACCTGAACAAGAGGGTAGATTGGCAATCCTTCGAAAATACGTATTGTTACACGTTTTTTGTAGCATTAACGATGACAAATGTACGAAATCCTATTTTCCTTTTCCAACCCTGCCATCACCTGTCAATACCTTACGTTGAGCAAATACATTATATAGGTAAGTTTAGCTCTCTACCATATCGGGGGGGGACAGTAAGACAGAAATGAAAATTTGTACAACTCCTCGAGTGGATAGGTAGGGTAGTCAATAAACAAAGCAGTTTGTTTTAAAA
>NW_025790418.1:0-5154 GCF_021130785.1 Homalodisca vitripennis
TTGGTGAGACTTAAATTTTTTTCACAAAAAAACAATTTTTTTGTCTGGGTATCAGAAAGGTTTTTTAGGGGAGGTGGGAGCACCTCTCCGCCGCGCTGATTTTGTACACAGTCTTTGGAAAAGGGTAAAGCGAGGAAGATTGCGCGGTGGGAGAGATTGCGCCCTCTTTTTCCAGCTTTGGAGTTGGGTGCCGCCAGCGCCCTCATGCCTCGTTTCCGCTTCTTTAGTTGAGTGTTCTGTCAAAATTCAAGACCTAAGCTGTTTATTAGTGATATAATTAAACCTACAACTTTCATTTAAAAGGTAAGTGGCTGAATTTTGTCTGCGGGATGCATAAAATTTTAATCAGTACGATGCTACGAACATTATTGGGTTTTTACCATTTTTTCTAGAGAGGTAATGACATGGGCAAACAAAACAGATGGGGTTTGGGTCAAATCTCGCTTCGGCCATCTTAGTTTAACCCTGCGAAATCTCTCCTACCGATTTAGGACAGTACGCGCATTCATGTTGAGGAGAGTTTGCGCATTTATTCCTTTTAAATTAATGGTAGGAGACATTGCGCATGGATTTCAAAATTTAATATTAACTATTTGTGAATCTACATATTCTTTAAAAATTTCATTAAATGTAATTATAATCTTTATTTATTTTATTAATTAATTGCATATTCCCCTTTAATAAAAAAATTTAAAAAAAAAAAATAAAACATATTATTTACCAAGATACTATTATTTATTTTTTTTTTACGGGCTAACACCCAAACGTGTAAAAGAGGAAAACAAAAAAAGGGATCCTGGACAGAAGATGATCTATCATCAGCTGATCAGCAAAAAGAATGGATCATTATCAAAAAGAGCAGCAAGCAAGGGGTTTAAAAAATACCAGAGTCTACATTAAGACATCGAATGAAGAAGAATGATTTTGCAAAACGGAATTTGGGTCCAGAGGGCCCAACTGGGATTGGAAGCCGAGAAAAAATTGGTTTTGGGCACATAATAAAACTTCAATCTGTAGGTTTGCACCTACACAAAAGAATGTTAGAATGTTAGCTTACAATTTAGCAGAAACATTGGGTATTAAACACACCTTCAACAAAGACCATAAAACCGCTGGAAAAGTTTGGTTTTCGTCATTCATGCGGCGAAAATCCTAATTTAAGTGTGAGAAAAGCTCAAGGCATTAGTAGAGCAAGAACAGAAGGAATGAATGGGGAAGAAGTAAAAAGTTATTTCAAATCTTCTCACTTCACCTTAAAAGAAAACAACCTTTTAGATAAGCCCAACTGTATTTGGGAACTGCGACGAAATAGGAGTGCAGCTTAATAATGAGCCTGGAAAAGTTATTGCCCAAAAAGGAAGCAAAGACGTTCACGTCGTTACAAGTGCTGAAAAGGGAGAAACTGTAACTATTATGGCCTGCTGCAATGCAAGGGACATTTTCCTACCACCTTTTTTATTTTTAAGGGATTTTTAACGCTAAACCACAATATATCAAAGATGCTCCCCCTGGAACTTTTTTTAAAAATGAGAAGAGAAAGTGCGTACATAAATAGTGAACTGTTCATGGAATGGATTTCTGAACACTTCATCCCAAGAAAGTCTCCTGGAAACCCATTTGCTAATTTTAGATGGCCATGCCTCACACATGAACTGTCCCAATATTTTTGCAAAGGCTTATGATAATGACATCATTATCTTAATGTCTGCCTAGTCATACTACACACTACCTACAACCCCTAGATCGTGTAGTATTCAAGCCTTTGAAAACTTATTTTAAAGATGCTTGTAACAAATTAGCACATCTCGTTGTGGTACTGGCAAAATTTCAAGGGACGATTTTGGCCATCTATTGAATTTATCTTGGCCTCGTGCTGCCACTGTTCAACTTGGAGTTGCTGCGTTTCGTGCCACAGGAATCCATCCTCCCAAATATTGATGTGATACCAGACTATGCATATCTTTTAACATTGTGACCAAGATGTAAACCAATTGTTCCTGATCCCACAACACTCCAACCAACCTTGACACAGTTTTAAAAATCCAGTATCTGAAAAAAAACTGAACCACCTATTTCAATCCAATCATCTCAATCAAATCATTTAAACCCTCCAATCTGTCAACCATCAACCTCAAGACAATGTTCAGCCGCATCTGTAGAAACTCCAACAAAAGTTTTACAAAAACTTTCACCGATTCCTAAAAGTTTGGAGCCTTCAAAATCAAAAAGGAAGCAAAGTGCCATGAATGTTACAGATCCAAATAACATAAAACCAAAATCAAGATAAAAAAAGAGTTAGCATCAAACAAGAAAAAGCGACCAGATGAAAATAAGAAACCTGCATGGAAAGAACAACCAAAATCTTGCAAGATACAAAAAAAAAGGACTTAAAACAAAGAAACGGTTGATGTTTGAGCAATCTTCTACATCTGAGGAAGATGACGCAGACATTGAACTTCTTTCCGATCAATGTCAGCGATAATGAAGATGATGATGTACAGAGTGTCTTGAACTATATCAGGAGACTACTTCGACATCTGACTGGGTCAAGTGCATGGTCTGTGGAAGATGGATGCACGAGAGCTGTACAATTTAAAGAAGGAAAGTGCATTGACTGTGGACGCCGTGAAAAACGTCAAAAAAAATGATTTTAAATGCTCTATTATGTAATAATGTTTTTAAAATGTGCCCAAGTTAAAATGTTTAATTTTTCAATTTCTTACATCAAGTTTTTTAAGGTTTCATTAGTTTACATTAATTAAATATGTTTAAAGTGTGAATTGCAGTAGTTTTTTCCCATAAACAATCTCTCCTACCCATGTGCGCAAACTCAAACCCACCCTACGAGGAGAGATTGCGCAAAAACACATTTTACGATTTTTTTTATTATTTCGTTATTAACATAATATAAATTCTGGAAAAATTACAGAGAATAGACAACCCTACAATGTAAATATAACACTAAAAAAATTGTATATTCAACTAAAAATTTTCGTTTTATTTAGATATTTTGAATTGTGCGCAATCTCTCCTCGCTTTACCTTAAGTTAAATAATGGCTTCATAGTGGCGGGGGTGTGTTTGGATTTCTCCAAAGCCTTTGATCGGGTAAATCATGGTACTCCCCTTGAAAAAACTTGTTCAATATGATGTGCCTGTTTATATGGTTAAACTTATTAAATCTTATTTGGGGTGATAGAATTCAGTATACTGAAGTGTTATTTGATGATGGTGAAAATGCTTGGGAAATTTAAGTCTGACTCTAGAATAATTGATATAGGTGTCCCTCAGGGTTCAATTCTGGGTCCTTTCCTGTATATAGTGTATGTCAATGACTTTCCTAGAGTTTTAAAATGTTTTTATGACAATGTATGCTGATGATGTAAGTGGCATGTGCTGGGCTAATAATTTAGAGAGTTTGATAGATTTCTTGGAATTTTATTAATACTGCAAAGTCTTATTTTAAAGACCTTAAATTAGTTCTTAAAAAGTAATAAAACGAGATGGGGTTTTTTTTGGTTTAACTTCGGCAGGATTGAATGTGTCAGTTTACATCAGATAACGGGGTTGAATTAACAAGTAATGATTGTGTTAATTTCTTGGTCTATTCATAGACAAAAAGTTTTTCCTGGACAAATCACATTAATCATGTAAGGTCAAAATTGCTGTCAGGAATATTTTTGTTGAGACGTCTTTCTGTTTATTTTGATATTGTAAACTCTAAGGAGAGTGTACTTTGGGGGTGATATACCCCTTTTAAATCTCTTATGGTTTGTTGTTGTGGGGATATACCTTTAATTGCCATGTTGAAAAAAATCTTTGTCCTTCAAAAAAAGGGCACTGTCTAAGGTAGATTCAAGGAGGACATGTAAAGACTTGTTTTTTTTAAGTATGACATAATGACTAATTTATGCTATGTATATTTTCCAGGTAGTTGTACTTGTAAAAGAAGATGAAGTCTATACAATGTTAGGCTGTAATATACACAATCACAACACAAGGCAGAGATCTGATTTTTTTCAGACTGAGGCAAAATTACTCTCGAACTGAAAACACCCCCCTTTATTAAGGGAGCAATTTTTTATAACAGGCTTCCCAATCAAACTAAAACAATTAACGGGGCAAAATTTTAAAACAGGACTGAAAAAATGGCTAAAAAAGTAAAGCACCATATTCTTTTTAAAAGATTTGGCCTAACTTCAAAATTGTGTAGGTAAAGTAGGCTTCATTATTAATTTATTTTTGATCCTAGCTCAATTATTAGCATGTGCTATTTTGCATCTGCATGTACGATATTGCATGTTTTATTTTATTTCATGTATTATGTTAATGATTTGCTTGTTTAGCTTGTATTATAGGCTATTGTATGCATATGTATTTATAATTATAATTGACTTTCTTGTTTGACTATGTCTATGCATGTATTATGTTTCAGACAATAAATGAAAAAAAGTGTTATTTTAATAATTACTAAGAAATATGAATGAATCGTATTAAAATACAGTTTTTTAACTTGTAAACTAGAATAGATACGAATATTTAAATTTAAAATATATTTATTTTTTTCACAATCTTTAACTTTACTCGCACGATTAGGAGCACGGGGCTGCAAAGTTGTTCAAATTTGAAAAGTTTTTTTTTAAGAAAACTTGCAGACATATCATACGACGAACCGTTTGAAAGCTTGTATTGTGCTCTTTCCAATACTTACTATACTCGCAAATTTAAGTATAAAAGTACCATAGTAAAAAAAGAAAAACAATCCTTCCCACTTGGACAAGATAATTTTTAAAATGTTTGTACCAATTGTTTAGCGCACAAAGAGCGTTAAAATGGTGTCCACATTTACCTATCTTTCTATTTGAAATGTTTCAGATTCGAACCTGAGACTCTCATTTTCGGGCAAACCTGTATTTTAAATGTGAAAAAACCAAATTTCACAACGATCGCCGTCAAAATGTCGTTTTTAGATACAGAACTAACAACTACAACCGTTTCAGTTAGTCATCATTCTTACTTTGTGTATTAAACCAGATACCTATAATTTATATTGTGGTATGTTCTAAATGAGCAATAGGGCTTAGTCATGTTATTGTAATTTTTTTTTTCAAATTTAACTATTATTTAATATAATTATATTGATCTGCTAGATACT
>NW_025790419.1:0-5084 GCF_021130785.1 Homalodisca vitripennis
TTTTTCGAAATAACCCATAGTTTGTTAATTCTTTGAGATAATCTATGTTTCAGTTCAACGATGGATGTTTGCTTGATACAAATTTAAACAATTAACATTTGCTCTACTACAGTAATGAGCACACATGTATTATATTACGACGAATTCACACATAATTTTGTTTGCATCTACAACCAATATTTATGAGAACTGATTTGGTCTTGTAGAATCACATTAGAAGCAAGTCCACTTTATATGGTTGAGATATTTATGGCGGAATAAATCCGTTTACTACCATAGAAGGATAAAGGCCGAGTGAGTGATCTGGAGAGGCAAGGATAGGTTACCATTGAAGAAGGATTTGGACGGATCGGGGTTAGTGACAATGGGTATCAGCCGATATCGGTGATTTTTAGGGAGAATTCTTATAACTGCCAACTCGAGGCTTTACTGGATTTTATTGTCTATCGGTTGTATCTCAATTTCTCACATTAACACATAAACGTATCATATCAGTTGTCAAAACTCGTATATTTAGCACATATTAATTCTTGTTTTGCTTATAAAGTAGTGGAGTACATTAAGACGACAATAAAATTAATTACGTAAAAGAGTACGTAAATCATGAATTTCTTGCTATTTTGACCGTAATAAAAAAATACAGGAAAAAGAAAACGTTATAGATCACATTTTATTATTTTGACAGATTACAGTGCACTTGTGTATTTATAAAGTGCAAATTTTCTCTTGATCAGGCAAAGAATAAGCTTCCAATCCATTGTTTGATAAAATATTCCATTTCAACAAAAATGTTTTTCCTTTAATTTTCAGTGTCAGGAAAGGTCCCAGTTATAATCGAATTGTACGCGCTTCAAAAGATGCTGCCGAACGGTATACTTCTGCAGGGGGGCCTTTTTCGAAACGCAAGGTGCCATTTGCTGATGCGCAGGTACTACAGTTCCTGCACCAATTCTTAACGTCCCAACTTCATGTTTGGTCAATAAGACCCTTTAAATCGTGTCCAGGAGTTTTATTGACTACCAATTGGCCTCCTGAAACGCCATCGTGCAGTTGCAGGGAAACTAGTGAATTAACTTTTTTCTATTATCTTTGATTACCCTCACTGCATTCTTACTCATACACGCTTCACAGGTACCTCGGTCTTCTTTAAACTGAGGCCCTCTGTGCCCACAAAGTCTTGATACTTCGGCGGCAACGCAGCTAGTTATTGCCAGGCGGCGCTTCCTTTCTCTGATCTCATCCAAGCCCACAGGTATTTCGGTCCGGCGCCTTCCTCCTTCGCCTTAACATATCAGAGTGCATTGGTTAGTTTACAAACTGTGGTCACTCCTTTGCAGTGGCCTCCTTGGCACAGCTTTTGACATCTTTCATCGCAGGGTCTTTCCGGAAAGAGCCAATCGGCGTTATGGTGATTATTTCGTATAACGATGAAACCAATGCTAGGGAGTCAATATTTTCTGGCGACGGTTCTATTCACCGGGCCATCTAACACCCCGGAGACTATAAATGTCAAAACGCCTCATCAAAGACAGCGTGATATGTTTTTCATGGGAAAATAGCGGTACCATAAAATATATTTATGTTAGGTGATTGGTGGACCTCCACTAAAATCCAGCAACTCACACCTTTGGATGACACTGTAAGTTCCGCTCCTCGCTTTGATAAATACTTTGCTAGCAGTAACCGCGAGGCAACTTTCTTCAGCCATCCTGTTTCTGAGGACAGTACCCCACCACCCCAAGTGTCCGGTATTAATAGCGTCGGTCCTCAAGATCCAACCTACACATCTGGCCTTGAGTATCCGAAGAATTCTAGCATTTCTAAGTGGCTTTCTTTTAACATGTTTAACAATGCTTTTTTGGCATTTATCGTTCCAAAGACAAAGCTTCGTTTCCACTTCTGTAAGATTGTATGAGAGACTTCGAGACGATGTGTTGAAAATCCTCTCACGATCCCTCCGATAGTACGCGCCCAAAACCCCAAGATACTTCATACTTTGTATTTGTAGCGGGAGACTGGCCATTTGGTAATTACTGGCAGTCTGCCCGGTTCCACGCTAACACCGTAGTCGGAAATGATATGCTTCAAAGTAATTGCCTCCCTTGCCTCCGAAACAGGTGGCATTTTTCCGGGTTGAGTTTACAGGTGGCAGAATTTTAGATAGCACTACAATGCTTAATGTTATGTCTAGCGAGTGTATTCCACACGATCTAATAATGTCCTTACTTTGAAGAATTAAGTTTAAAGTATTTGTATTTTGTATTGTCAGCTTTTGCAAAAATAATAAAATTATGTCCTGCACAGAACGTAGTCTATGGTGGAAAAGGGTCTTTGATTCAATGTGAATGGTTAGTTTAGCTCCAGTTCACCTTCCTTGCTTATGGCAGCGTCTGGAATCTAACGCTTCAACGTCCAATTGTCAATTTTGGCACCTGCTGTCCAATTAGAATACCACTGCACATAGATTACACTATATTTTGTAATATAGGTGTCCTCCTGATGTTGAAACGATGTAAGAGTGGTTCATTTTGTAGATTGTTCCATAGCCGAATAGCGGATCTTTTCAAGACGAACATGAACCAGATTTTCAGAGGCAAAGTCTCTATGACAGCGTCAGATTTCAGAATGCTATGTGATGAGTAAGTTGTATGTAATGATCTTAAAAGGTATAACCGATTTTTTATCGTTTGATGCTAACAATAAAAACAAATATACAATGAACGAAATATACACCTTCCTTACATATTTTCTTGATCGTGGGGACAAGGCAAACTCAACATTTGGCGTAGGAAATATAATTCAATCTCGACCCCAGAAGTAATCATATAGGTGCTAAATCTTACTATGAGGAAACTGATTAGCTTCCAATATCAGCCATCAAACTAGCTGGCATAATTACTGTGTACTAGTGTTCTACTGGATTATGTGCAGTCTGCATAAATATATATATCTGATAGTTTATTTGGGGCAAAAAAATCAATCCCATAACAGGTAGCAAACGTGGCTATTTACGATGGCTCTATCACACTTTACGTGCTTATCAATACACGTAGTGTAGAGAAGATGAAATAATAGAGAAAGGAAATTCCATTACGCAAAGCAAACATGAACTTTTCAGCAGTCACAGTCATTGAATAATTCTTCATTCACTCTACTCACAATGACTCCTACAAATATTAGTACATATTCAGAGTTTAACAATAGTGAGTTAAAACTTTTACAAAAAGCATTGAATTATGAATTGACTGGACATCTAGCTATCGACGTACTGTCAACTATAACATTTTAATAATTGAATACAAACACTACAAAGATCGCATTTTAAATCCGTTGTTTGTCAAATTTTACGCAGACGATTTATCTTGAAAAAATTAAAACTTGCTGTTCAGCCTAAGCAGATTCATGAAAGTAAAGTTCTATAATTATAAATTAATTTAGAGATAATAAATAAAAAATATCAAAAACAACCGAGGCTCCGATCTCGTTAAATGGGTCCGGCGAGCTGAGACGCCGACATCACGTTGTTTTTGCATTATAAATTATTATTAGCAATGTGCGAATGTATTGTAGAGATGTGAAGAAGTATATAGAGCGCATGCGTAAATGATGGACGGAATAGTAAAAATTACAAAACATTAAAAATTTCATCTATTTTCTCATTTAATAACTAATTTAATTCTGTATAGATAATTAACATACATGATATTACTAATTACAACAACAGTTCCTTAACGCAACAGATTCTAAAATATTTTTTGCTAGCCATATCTTTAGCTAAACACAAAACAAACACAAAAAATGATTTGCACCACTCGAGAGCATGTGCCACATATAATAATTTACACTTGTGAGAATCAATACATGTCTAAACAAGAAACGGAATCTTCTATTCTACAACCTACAGTGCACAACCAGTATGAAGATTTCTGCTTGGGTTAAATTATGATTTCCTGACGCTAATGTTTGAGTTTTTCCCTTCTTCCCATGAACTAGAAGCAACGTTAAAAGTTTATACTTTATTGCTATTCTAAATAACTATGTCTTTTAAATCTTTTAGATCTAATACTTAATTATTTGATTAAAATGCACAGCGAAAAGTAGAGTTAAAATGACAATACGTTCTAGTTAGTTTCCTTTTGAACTAAAAACATTGTTAATATTGTTTAGAACATTTAGAGCGGGAATTAGTACATTAGTTAAAAAGCACAGTGCAGAGAATTTTTCATCTAGCCATAGTTCTTGCCGACTGCTTCAAAGGCGAGTATATGTAGCGTTTTAATGATAGCCTCTCTTTAATATGTTAGTCCGTAAGATGGACTTAATTTTTCCTTTTTTTGTTATTGTCCACTTGGTTCTGTGTATTCTGTTTTTTATTTCATTATTCTCCATTCTTCGGGTGTCCATAATTCTGAGCTTTTTATGTTTTGGGATACACCGAACAGCTGGTAACATTAAAAATGCTCTTTGAATTAATATTTTTAGAAACTTCGTACGCAATCTTTAGAACCGAAGTACTTATATTACTTAGTAAAGCGAATTATTATGTAATATGATGGGAGTCCTATACAAAGTTTAAAACGTAAGTATGGCATACATCAGGTAGATATTATTTAAGTTCGTGGTAAATAGTATCAGAGTTTAACTTAATTATTATATCAATCAGTTTTGGCACGTAGAGGAGCATTTCTGGTTCTAAATAATTATATACATAAACGTCACGAGCTGAATCTGTCCTTTCCAGTACTGACAGTGAGAGTATTGCCTTGTTGATCTGACGAAGAAGAAATATATATATCTATATATATATATATGTGTATATAATATATATAATATATATATATATATATATATATATATATATACCATATACAAGGGTGTTTGAAAAAGTCTGGGTACGGCTTTAATATATTACAAACCATAGCATACAAAATCTATAAACTTTGCACAGTGTCATATGGCCTTGTAAACTATTTTTCCTTGCTGTTAACTATGACATGCCAACCATGGGGGGACGGCCCACAGAGGGAAACAGGAAATCTTAAATTAAAGCCATTGGGTCGAGTGATACCCTCGTCATTTTCAAG
>NW_025790420.1:0-4614 GCF_021130785.1 Homalodisca vitripennis
GATGGAATAAATTGTATGTATGAAAGTAACCTAGATGTCATGTATGAATCCAAAATTTTAGCCTATTTTCTTCCTTGACAATTTCTGTAACATGTACATGTTCTAAAGCAATAAAATATTATTGTTATTATTATTATTACATATGCATAGGTAAACTCGCGTTTTGATTACTTGAGGTGCGTGTCTTACTTGAAGTAGATTAGGGTACAAATGCAGCGACGTGAAACTATCAAATAAATATTATCATGTAGAATAAAATACACAACTCAACACGACTTGTGTATTTTTTTCCAAATGTTACTGCATTTGATAATATCGCGTCTCATCGTGTCGCGTCGTATCGCATCACATCGTGTCGCGTCGTATCGCATCGCATCGTGTCGTGCCGTATTGCATCGCATCCTGTCGCGTCGTATCGCGTCGCATTTTGTCGCGTCGTATCGCATCGCATCGTGTTGCGTCCTATTGCATCGCATCGCATAATAGCACGTCGCTGTATGTGTATTCGTAGCCTCACATGTTTTAAAACTGCACCTTCGATACGCCTTTTATATGGCAAAAGTAAAATTAAAATTATTATTTATCAAATACACTTTCTGTGGTTCATATCCATACTTGAACGCAAGCCTTTTAACTCAGAAAAATTGCTGACGCTCGATATATTTGTATAATTATAAATTCTCCTTATTCCAAATAACTAGTCCGACACTGTTACCACAGTTCACAGTTCAAAAATCTTTAGTCGTACAATATATTACAAGAAATACGTATTGTGAAGTGCAGCAAGTACGTGTGACAAATCTTCACACATATAACATTAAAATTGTAATATACTTTGGTCGGCTGCACATTAAATTAATAACCAAACTTGATTTATACAAATATTTCCAATGTCGTGCAATCAAAATTTAATACCACAAGTACACAGCTTTGGTGTGAAATGTCATCTTCAGACCATAGAACGGTAAGAGCTACTGATGAATGGGCCTTGAGTAAATTAGAAAAAACAAACCATAAAACAAAAACAAAACAGGAAACACACTTTTAAAGAAACTATATTTATTCTTTTTTTATTCTTCGCCGTCGTTACTTTTACTTTTTAACCCCTCTTTTCACATCTCTTCAATCTTCGCCACACCACAAAATTATCGACTCGAGTTGTGCACATTTTGACAAATGTGTCTACATGGAATGTGCCTATTTGCACTTACAAAAGATTAGGTAGCTCACTTAGTTACGAAGATCTTTCGTAGTTTAGTAGCACAGGGGTAGATATCACTTTAGTATTATTGAAGGTGATATACGACAATAACAATGAGCTACTGAAATAGGAGTCAATAAACGCGGTTGGTTCCACACCATAATTGTTCATTCATATGCGTTACAATATGAGGCACAGAGAACATCAACGAATGTCGTCGCATTCCTGGCATTCGTATTACATAACCAACGGGGGTCCCTATTACAATGCGATGTTTGATGCATAAAACATGTATTTTAATATCTTTTTGGCCCATCTATGTGGAGGTGTTACGATATGAATTCTGAGTGAATTGACTGATTTACATGCCGGACGGAAATAAGAGTGTATTGGTTTTAGGTATTTTATCCGTCTCTGTGGAAGGGAGCGTATGCCAGTTTATAGTCTGTCAATAAAAATATGAAAATGGAAAACTTAACCAACCGTCATTACCCTTAATATGATTTCCATAGTAATCTGAGAGCGAGAAAATATAAACTTAAACCTATTAATATTATTTTGTTAAAACAAACCTTTATTAAACTTTCGATCCGCAAATATACATTTATAGACTCACACTAGGCTTTTACCGTCCTTTCTCTCTTTATCTGGTCTTAAACTACATTTAAGTAGCTAACCTTTTTTAATTTAAGGAACTATAAAACTTAATTTTAAAGTTGGGTGATAGTTGGTTTAAACAAATGAACATTAAAATCTTAAAAGGAAAATTATAATGCAAACAAGGGATATGTAAGATAACCATAACTCATATAAGGTAAACTCAAAAAAATCTTTTTCTTTGTTTCAAAAATTGTAAAAATCAAGATTGGAACACGAATATAAGAACATTTTAATTATTTCTAAGACACTCATATTAAACTGTGACTCCTTTATAAGTTAATCATCAATAACAGTTTTTAATTTGCGGTCTTTTCTAAACTAGCCTTAGTGCTATCTTAACGTTTTTATATATACATATATATTTAAGAGGCGTTTATAATTGGTACGGTGGTACAATTATTATTTTGTAATTGTACATAATTCATACAATACACATTTTACCGCTATTACCATTGGTATATTGTAAGTAACATACTTACACGTCATTAATTTCTACTTATTGTGCATACAAATATAAATAATTTACTATAATAATGTTATCATATTACTATCAACTATGCTGAATATGAGAATCTTTAAAACGCGAAGGTTCATACTCCCAACACCATTGTACAATAGACCGAGAATGTAGGATTATACCTGACAGAATATTTCACATTCCGTCCATCACATATTCCATTATCTCCCAGTATCACTTAATAATCATACAGGCCAGGGTGACCAGAACAAAGCCTACCAATCTAGTGCTGCCAAATATTACATTAGACTACATATAGCGCACAAATTCAGAGATTGTTGTTACACTTTCAAAACCCGCAAATCAACCTTTTTACATTACTGGTATTATGGGTAACCAAGATGAGTATTTATTTTTACCTTTGACGTCGAAAGAACTCGTGAGTAGAAATAAAATTATTGGATAATTGTGACTTTTCTTTCATAAATTAATAGAAAAAATGTATATAGTTTATTTTGTAATTGATTTTTTCATTAATAAAAGCGAATGACCGCGCTACTGAAATACTGTAAAAAAATTATAAAAATCAATTAATTGTATTGCCGTAATTTTCACCGGTACATTTTTTAACAAAGTTGATCAAACAGAATCATTTGCCTTGTATCTACATGTATACGATCATAAAAATTTTAATAACTGTTACATTGATATGAAATCTATGTAATGTAGTTAGTTTTACCGATATATTAAAATAAAAATCAAATGTTCATCCCTATTGAGAAACATATCTGTTTCCACCAGGTTCGTTAATACTTAAAAATTCATAATAGATCAATCAATGCCAGCTCAAGCAAATGAAGCCAATTATGAAGCAATGATCCAAAAAGAATCTCTTAGTTTCCAAGATACCGTTGCTAAACGTTCTGAAAATCACAGAAAAGTTCGCTCTGGAACAAATAACTTATTTTAATTTAAACTATCAGTTGGCTGATCAATCGCTCCTTTGAGTATTATAGTTGACTTGCAGGACACCTTTTTAATATTGAAAGTGTGACAGACTGATTAGCACTCATTACGACCACGCCTACTTCCGTCCTGCAACTCGTAAGACGAGAGCCAGTTTGCATTGTATAAGCGCACGATCTATTTTTTCTTTAAATCGATAGAAAAATATCCTTCAGAAAGAAATAGATCGTCAGGCGCGCTAGGTTTGGTGGAAGTCGAAATGGAAAGGTATCAAAAGGGTGAAAATGTGAAACTATACCATATTTTTTAAGCTTTTCATACTTAAAAACCAACCGTCAGACACATACACTTGTACTGTGTGTTACTTACTTAAGTAACTGTTAATCAGCGTAAACTAACCGTATACAGACCCTTACAGTGCGACTTTCAATCTCTTTACTATATTTATTATTTTATCTCCTGTTTCCACGAACAGCGTGGCAAGAAGCAGACTGAAAAACGAAGGCGCTAGGAGTTTTTTTTTTAATTAACACAGATTCTATATGAATACGATTCTTAAAAATTAAATAACACCAAATTTTATATATAATTATCCCAAAGGGAATAATATATTTTTAATTTTTTTAATATAATCAATATTTTTCCGTAAAATTGTATACATGCTGGAAAATTAACTCGTATTTTTCAAAATAAAAATTATGTTGATCTGCTCAAGTCATATATCAAATATTACTGCACAAATTTGAAATCTTTATCATCAGCAGCTTTCAATTGTGCCTGATTATAAAATAGCGCAAAATGACCACTTCAGATGTCTATAATTCCTCGTGAAGTGATCACAAAATAATGTATAGTTCTTTCTCTGGATTCAAGAAAGGGCACCTTGAAAGATTGTGACCATACATTTTAATTACTCAACTCAAAATCGATTGCATTACCTTAATTGAAGGTGCAACTATTATTTCTGTGCCCGACGTTCGGTTTAACAATGTATAAAGCTAGAACAAAAATTAGTTTCATATTTTAACCATTTCATTACCCTCCTCTTTCGACATCTCCAATCTAACGTGATTAACAATCTCTTCTTTCTATTTATTTCTATTAAAATTTTTGTTGGTTTCAATAAAAACGAGATTGTGCTTATATGGTACAAATTGACACTCAGCTCCAAAACTGTGAGAGAGGGAGTTAGAGGTACAGGATGAGTTGCAGGAGATGGGATAATTTCCCAATAACCATGCTGATAGCAGAATGCTGAACTACTGATATGAGAGTGCTGAGGCAAATGTAGCTGTCCAGATAAGGATTTATGATTACGTCGTATTAAATG
>NW_025790421.1:0-5523 GCF_021130785.1 Homalodisca vitripennis
GGCCACTTCATCAGAATTCATTTCATACTCTGGAGTTCCCCCAGGATCGCTGTTATGGGACCCTACTCTCTTTTCACTATCTTCATAAATGACCTTCCCTGAAGGCCTACTACAAATGCGACTCACTTCTGTTTTGCTGAAAGATGTGAAACTGTTTTCCATCGTATCCACTGAAGAGGACTGCCTATAGAATCCAGGAAGATCTTATTGTGCGATCGACCGCTGGTGGCGAAGAGAACAAAATGAAACTCAACACTAAGAAATGCCAAAGTGATGACCTTCCATCGGAATCTGTTCCCCCGTTGTCTATGAGTACAATATACGCAGTGAGCCCTTTAAACTCGTGTACTGCAGGTAAAAGATCTTGGTATTTACATTAGTACCATTCACTGAATCCTGAGTTAGCATGTGCGAAACATTTGCAGCAGAGCAAACAAAAATGCTTGGATTTGTCTCCCGCTTTCCCTCAAAAGGCTTAATTGACACGGCTTTAAAAAACTTTGTAATGTGCTTTGGTACGCCAAAATCCTTGAATAATGGCTTCCTCCCATGTGGAAACCCCCCCACCTAGAAGTTTCTCATAGATGAACTAGAGACTAATTCAAAGAAGATATATTCGAAAGGTGGGTGTCAGGATTTGGTCTTCCTCTATCGTCAGGATCCCATCGGGGAAGTGTCCTCCGTGATCTGGGACTCCTGACTCTTGCCGGATCGCAGATTCTCCGCTGACGTTGTACTGCTGTCAAAGATCCTTAACTGCAAGATCGACTGTCCCGATGATGCTGAGCCAGAATCCTCTTCAGGACCCCATCAGCCACTCGCTCCAGAGACCTGTTCGCTAGGCAGCAACATCGCACCAACCACACAGCAAACAATACCGATGTACCTACCGACTTCAGAGTTCTGGTAATAGCGTCGCCGACATCGTTGACTTTTTTGTGGACAGTATACCAGAGCACAAGAGGAGGATCCCGCCGGTCTGCCATGAGTAATCTGTGCCTAGTAGTTGCACAATGAGGGAAGACACTCGTTCTTATAACTTACCTGTACGTTCCTCTCAATTGCTGTTAATTTATACATTGTGTCTTGTTAATTCTTGTCTATTCATGTTTATTCATGGTTTTATTCCTCATTGTTTTGTGCTAATTTATTGCTGTATTTATTGTTCGTTGTTTTCCATAGTTCAAATCACGGTACACTAATAATTTAATTACGTTAATGTCATTCACATTTTATATCCCGTTTCGTCACTTAAATAGTTTTAATTAAATTGTTATTGCTCCTAATTGTCCACTGTTAAATTGGTTACTTTTTAATTGTTTAATAATTATTGTACAAAACTGTAAAAATGGAGATGTCCGTTAGAAATGTAAAATAAAATAAAAAATAAATAAAAAAAAAAAAAGGCGAAGATTTGACAGTTAACATTTTTTTAATTAGCATATATATTATGCTGATGATTGCGTTTTCGATCTCCACACAGTTTACAACCCATGTGGAGATCATTTCCTGTTCTTGTATATATATGTGATCTGTATTTCAATGAAGAAAATAAATATTCATTCTTTCATATCATTATTCATTTCATTCATTATTCATATCATTCATTCATTCATTCATTCATTCATTCATTATTCATTCATTCTTTATTCATTCATTCATCTCATTATTTATTCACGGCGATTATATCATTTATATTCATTATTCATTCATTCAATGAAATGACAGTTATAGAATTTTATATCCTGTTCTCATGTGCTGTTGCTTAATCTAGTCCATTTGAAATTATTATTACAAACTTATATTTAAGATTAGAAGATGGATTTCAAGAGTCAATGCGGCAGTTTGAAATTACAACAGTAGGGCTAGCGCCAAATCAGGAAAACGTTACATTATCAAACTTTCTCACCACAATATTAATAAAACAAATTTATTTTTTTTTTAATTAACTGAAACCATTTTAAAACCATCATGAGTACTGTTTTTAAACTTGGAAAAATATCATCAATTCAGAACAGTAATCAGAGTTTAGCCACGTAAACCTTTAAAGATGGAAATAATTGATGTGCTGGATTGCCTCTGACTACAATTTTCTTAATATATGTGGAGAAATAAGTTTAACATGATATGGAAGACTGCTGTTTTAAATACCTCTTATGTATTAGACTTTCCAACCAAATATCCATTAAAGTGTTAATCCATCTAACTTAGTTAAATAAACCAGAACATCCATTCACCTCATATAATTTGTGTAGAACAGAAAATCAGAACACCCTGGGTTCAAAACTAAATCCAATTTAATCGAATCAGCTAAGAATTAGATGAGTGAGCAACTTTGTAAATATTCGAAGAAAGTTATGTATCTATTATCATTGAACTACAGAGAGCAGCAAGGTACTTTTATTTTCAAAGATAAAACAGTAAATAATATAAATATAATTATACATAGACAATGTCAGGAAAATATCAGTTAATTACACGGGAATACTATAATGTATTTTCAATTCTTAAAAAAATTTCAATAACAGTTGCTAGCATATTGGATTATGCAACTTTTGTACAAAGTCAATTAAGTAAATTTATCAAATTCTCTTCCATTTAAAAAATCTGAATAAACACTGTTTTTAAAATTTTTAACTGTCCCCAAATATATATTTGTTTTTTTAAAACACATTTATTATGTAATTGTTTTTATTGTTATCTGTTTGTATGTTGTTATTATGTTACTGTTATTTTATTATTATTATTCTATTTTATGCATTAAGGTTTTCAATTTAATACTAAACATAAATTGTTAACAAACATTTATTAATTGTAATAATTATATATTTGAATGTTTTCTAATAGAGGGGGTGATCTGGAACTGTAAAAAACCATTAACCTATAACATTAGTTGTAAACCTTATTCTGACTTTTGTCATAACATTATTACATACGTGGGTCCCGACAATAAAACGATTCTAGATCCTTTGCCATCTATGAACTAATTTTATAGAATATAAAAACATTTAATCTAATCAAATAAATGGAAAATTTTATTTACCCACGCCAATCACCCTAAGCGTACTTAATATGCCAGTTTTATATGCTCAATGTGAAGAATTGATGGACAATCCCAATTTATTATTTAAAAGAGTGTCATTGTTCTCAAGACTAAGCAACCAATTCAAAACAAGTTGGTGTTAGTTTAAATTTGGGTGGACACAGCACCAGACATGCAAGAGCGTAGCCAGGAAACAAATTTGGGGAGGGGGGTCCCAACCCCAGCTTATATTTTCAAATAGTGGACAGAGAGTAAGACCCCATTTTGGTTACCTTAAAAAAGATACCTTGACCCCCCTATTCTTTGTTGAGGAAAACAATTGAAAACTTTCAGCATGTAACATATCAGTAATACTGAATTATTTTTAAATAAGTAATTAATCGGTTGACAAACAAAAAAAAATTAATTGAAAACATATAAAAATTTGGAGGGAGGTCTCCGGAACCCCCTTGGAACCTCTTGCTGGCTACGTCCCTTGCAGAGATGCCTATATAACACTGTGAGAAATTAACTACCACCTTTGATATCTGTAGAGCAACAAATGGTTATATCACATCAAAAACGTATTAAGGTATTAAAACATATAATTTGATCATTTCTCTTCAATTATACATGTAAATCATTTAGTTATCTTGATGACATTTTTTAATGAATCTAACTGCTATTCAAAACTTTTTGGAGAACCTGTATTTAATAAATGGATCTCTTTCACAGCTGTCCAAAATAGATTATATTTACCTTATACTTTTAATTAAATATCCTACCTTCCATAATGAAATGCCAGCTAGAGCTACAACGAGAGTTGGAACATTAGGTGACGCCGAATGCATTGAAAGGCTTCAGAACTAATTTTTGGTGGTTCTGTTTCCCCGGAACAATTTGTAGGTTGAAGAACCAACGTCACTTCTGGTATGAACAAAGTTTCCTGCGATCAAGAGCGATGTCAAGAAATTGTCGATGCCATCACTTGAGTACCTCAAATAGTGAAATCTGAAATTCAACAAAACGTTATTAGACTTCATAGCAAAAGAAGCATACATTATAGTTATAACTGCACATGATTTGTACTTTTAATAGTATTGAACTACTAATTTAAAAGAAATGAAACTCATGGTAAGATTAGAACAAAATCCAAAAGATAGAGAACATACTAAAAATTGAAGCAATCAATATTTGACATAGGTCACAATTTAATAGTAAAAACAAATAAAATGTATAGTGTCAACATGGAAAATAGATGTGTAATTAATAGGGAGGATATATTTCAAACTTATAAAATACCAATCATGTATTGAATAATTTAACAATGATCAGTGGCATAGCAAAGGGAGGGGGTCGAGGGGGTTTCTGGGACCCCCCCCCCCCCGACATTTTTTAAGACATATTAAAAAATAAAGCATGGAGCAAGAGAAAAAAGGAGAGTTGTCATTACTCTTGTCAAACAAACATTAAATTGATTTGAATTTAATTGATTAAAGTGACCGTTGTTAAAAATATAATTGGTCCTTTCGTTTAAATCATAAAGTATTCAAACGATACTTTTGGGCTTAGCCTTTCGGAAAGTGTAGTGTAATCACGGTATTTCTATAGGGCGCGGTCCTCCGTGACGTCGCAAAGTAACCTGAACCTTAACACGGCCGCGAACGAGTTTTAAATTAGGCAACCACTACGTTTCAAATTCGTCTTGAGGACAGTACATTGACTGCTTAGAATTAAGTTACGACGGTTGATTTCAGCAGGTGTCATTAAACTGTAGACGTGTATATATTTATCGAAAAAAAAACATAAAAAATCACTATTTTGGTCCGGAAAATACACTTGATAAACACTACTGATTAGAACTTCAACTAATTTTGGACTTTCAATGATTGAGGTAAATGTGGTGTTTTTCCGACTGAGTCAGGACGATGATTTTTTGTTTATCATTAAACTGTACTAGGTAGCCTATGTTAATTCTTTGATAAAAAAATCACTTCCGGTCGGTAAATAACCGAAGAAAAGCTCTCTACAGATTCAAGTTTTGACGATTTTTTATTTCACTGGTTGAGTGGTTGAGGTAAAAGTGGTACTTGACAGTTATTAAATTTTATGTTAGGACGGTTATTTTAGGTATTAATTCAACGTCGACGTAAAACATAATATATAAGTATCAAGAAACAAAACCATAAAATTCACCTTCCGGTGGGAAAATACCGAGGAAAAGCTCTACTGATTCAGATTTTGAACGATTTTGGATTCCACTGGTTGAGTCTTTGAGTTAAAAGTGGTACTTATAGATTATGTTAGAACATTGATTTTAGGTATCAATTGAACGCCGACTAATACCTATAAAATTATCGAAGAAAAATTGAAAAAAACACTTCCGGTCGGATAATACACCGGAACAACTCTACTGATAAGAAGTTGTCCAACTAATTTTTGAGTTCACTAACTGAGGTATTATTTCATTCTCCTTATTATATTTCCGATCGGAAGTGATT
>NW_025790422.1:0-5595 GCF_021130785.1 Homalodisca vitripennis
GATCTCCTCTATAAACTGAACAAATTGGCCATCTAAAAACTTTTTCCTAAAGATTAACATCTATACCCAACACAGAAGATAACAAAAATCAACAAAAGGTGGCAGTCTTTTAAAAAAAATACAATTTTTTATCTGAAAAACATACTTGACGCTAAATGGATAATTTGAAAGTTTTTTATCCCAAACGTCGGAACTTTTGTCATCATTATATTTTGGCAAACATTAATTAAAAAGTATCCAGATTAGGAAGTTTTCCCTTTTATGAAAACACATATAATATACACAACACAAAAAATGTTTTATTATACTTTTGCTCAAAAGCAAACAGGTTTAATTCTAATCCAACAAGTTATTGTTGTATTTTTATTAAATAGGGCGTTGGCACATAAGTTCTGTCACCCTTTTAGTTAAAATGTTTAAAAAAAGTGTAAGTTAAGGGAAAAACACATGTACAAGCTTACAGATTGCTTAAATTTCAACCTCATTCCTAGCTGCAAATTGTGAAAATTTAAGGGCCCACTAAATGGGCAGAAATTTAATAAGTAATTTTTTTTATTCAAAATTATAAATAAAATTTTTGTATACAAAATTATTTTTTAAATGGGTTTAAAATGGAAAAGCTAAAACAGATAGAGGATCAGTAAAAAACAAACAAGAGTTTTTTTGTCATGATGTGCATAGTTTAGAAAAAACGTATTATTTTTTATTAGTTTCCTCTTTGTACATGCTACCTCTTTGAAAGGGCCCAATTTATTTCAAATCACCTGAATCACTTAAAAATGTGAAATTCTCTGAAATCGAGGAATATTACTTTCAGGCAGTTAAAAAAAAACTGACGGCCAAAATTTTTTTCCTAATTCGGTCAGAGATTATTGGTATTATTTATATGTAGGGGGGGAATTACAACGTTAACGATAATCCCAACTTTGACTTTTTTGATTAGGTGTGATTTCCGATTACTGTTGTTAAAAACTTTTTTTTCACAAATGACAAAAAAAAATTAAAATTTCTCAAAAATTTTAAAATTGATTATATAATTTCTGTATGGATTTTTGAAATCTTTAAATCCCCAACTCTATAATAAACTAGTTAAAAAAAAACTACAACTAATACTACAAAAAGTTGTTTTAATGTATGATTCTGCAAAAGAGCTACTTACACTTTTTATATTTTACTCTGCTGCATGTTATTACCCCCATTGCCACTTAAGAAATTATTTTAAAAATAAAATTGAATTGTATTTATTTAAAACGATATTGTAATTTTTAATAGACAGTTTTCGGGGCTTATCCATAGTAAATAAAAATTATACCGGTGAGGATATGACTTTTTGGGAGTTTGTTCCCACGAACAGTATGATACTTAATTGCTATAAACTTGAAATTATTTGGGTGTGATATATTGATTTACTTACTAAGATTTTTTGTAAAAATACAAGATTTAAAATTTCCCCTTAACTATAAAAAGTGTAAACAGTCTTAAACCAGTCCCATAAAGAGGCATAACTGTATTTTAAAGGCTCCAAACTAGATTATATTTTTAAATAATACATTGATTATATTTATTTATTTTACTTCCAACGGAAAACCCACAATGTAAAAATAATTTGAAAAAAAAGATTTTAAATATAAAAAAAAAATATCGTGTTAAATTAATAAACATTTTTTTATGTTTTAAAATTGGTTACTTTACAGAAAACAAATAACTTAGTAACATACGATAAATATAGTAATACATTAATAAATAAAAATAATAAATATTTTAAATTTGTAACACAGGAATACGTTAAAAAAAACACCTAAGGGATACCTTTTAAAATACAAGTATAAAGTGTAAAAATTAAATTCTTTGTACAATAAATACTCAAAACCCAAATAAAGCATATATGGGCCCTAAAAGTCACAGAAAACCGTATTAAAAATATAGCAGGATTTATTAGTTGTTGCGTATTATTCATAATTTTCTTATTTGTTTTAAGTTGGGCCCTTTAAAAATCAACAAATCACAGTATAATTACGGTAAACATAAAACAAAATTTATCTACTTACAAACTATATGGGCTTTAAAAATAATATAACTGTTAAGTAAAGTATTAAAGGGAAATTTTTGGAAAGGGGTATTTTATTAAAATAAAACAATATCCCTTTTTATAGCTGTAAAAGAACGGCTTAGGGAAAATACTGGAAAAAAATTGTTTGGGTTATGATATTTATGCATTGATTTTTAAACTGATTACTAATGATTTTTTTTCCTGAAACTGAAAAAAAACAAAGTATATTTAGAATGTAAATATATTGGGCTACGTTTTTGATGAATTTTTTAAATGAAATTTCAGTCAGTACATGGGAATAATGTATTTTGATTTTTGTTTTTTAACATTTAATGTATGAAACGTATTATCGTGATGATTATTTTTTAAGATAAAGAGCAATACAAAACATTATAATAAAAAAAATAAATCCTTCGTTCAAGGGGAAATGGACAATTACCATTTTGGGATATATTGTAAACAGAAAATTAAATTTAAAGGCGTAAGTATGAATGATTTTTTGATGTATATCAGCAATTTAAAACATTTTAAAAAGGCATACTATTTAAGAGCAGCGATAAATAAAGGGAAAATAAGCCTTCATGAAATTTTTGGAAAACCCAAAAAACAACCCAAATAGGTACATATTCATTAAATTATTGCGACACGTATTTTTCTTGTTTTTTAAAAATTTTGAATTTGGGTATCATTATCATTTATTTGGGTTTATGGCATGCACAGCTACCAGCTGGATGGCTAGTAAGCTAAAAACAAATGAATAGTAAAATAACAGACCTTTTACTCGTACTATGAGAAAGAGACTGTTAAATGAGTTTCCCTTTGGGAGGTGGGGCCTTTAAGATTGTCCCGGGCAATCAACGAGTCAATAGAAGAGACTATGTTTTCATAAGTTACATAGTCAGTCTTCGATGTAAATGGTGTTGTACGGATTTTAGATACAAAATAGCAAAATTCGTATTTGGAGATTGTATTAATGAAGGATGGTTTATATAGCTATTGGTTTGGATTTATAACATAGTAGGAAAAATAGTATAGTTCTGAAAAATTCCCAAATTGCAGTTGTGTTATATTGCATAATATAAAAACAGTAACCATTTAAAACCCTACAAATTCTCAAGAATGGTGTGGAATATATTTTCCCTTTAGATTATTGTCTGTGTGAGTTTAGCTTCCCAAACCGAATTTAATCCCGGCAAAAAAAATCCTGGTGATTGCCATTGTTTTTCGATACTCTTCTTTCCCTAAATTTTTTAAAAAATGATTTTAACACCCCTTCGCCTTTTTTACACCTTTGTTACTAACCTTTCCTAAACTTTTAACACTACTAAGCTATATTTTAGAATCCCGACTGGGGAAAACTCACCCTAATGACCAAGAAAACAAGTTATACTAGTAAAAGAAAAAGATTTGGGAGTTGGGGAAATAAACAATTATAATATTAATTAATTACTTACCCAAGCACTGTCATTGCAACACGAAAACTTTACGATCTACATCTCAAATTTTTGCAGATGGAAGAGCTAAACCATCACATTACCTTGATTATGAAACTTGATTTTGCTTATAAAAAAATAAAGGTTTCTGCAAAATTATTTAAAACAACAGACCCAAAATAAAAGACGTCTTTGTGTGTTTTCCTTCGTTAAACTTGTTATGTAATATGAGGTGTTCTCTAAGCTAATTTATGAATATAATAAAACTAGGAAAATTTAATATAAATAAATTAGGCAATGAAAGAAGTGATATAATGTAATTAATTATTTTCCGTAAAAATTTAAAGTTTGATATAATAGAACGTACGAATCATTATTCAGCTTAAAAGGTTTCCCTTTACTTCTCTGCTTTGACAGAGAAACATTCCGCTTCCGATGTTAGCACTTGTTATTCCGATACTTTCATCAAGTCTAATTCGTTTTACCTCTCACCTATTCTCCGGGTTTAAAAATTATAAATTTATAATTTTTCAATTGTTATTTTGTCTGAGTATTAGGAAATTATCAAAAAAAGGGCTGTAATATATGGAAGCCACAATATATGTAAAACCAACTAACATACGTAACTGACTTCTGAGATGAAACTTAATTTAAGGAACGGCAATATTCGTTGTTTTAATGATGATGCATGTTTACGCCAAAATTGTTTTGCTGCCATCATCAGTTTTGATTTATTTACAATATTGTCTTTTGTGTAAGCATGATATAAGAAAGATATTTTTTGAAACAAAAAACACAACAAATTCCAAGTCTCAACGCCTTGTTTACAACTGTTAATATACTACACTTACCTTAATCTACCAAGTTCTAGTTTACGATTAATAACTGTATAATATAATCTAGTTTTGACTAATTATAATATACGTATATATATTATGTTTATTACTATAACTTGTTTTCATTATTATACCTTGGTATTTACGATTTTATTGCAACCCGTTATATACGAGGACAATTGATGGCACAACTAGAATCAATCCCAAAAGCAAATTATCTGGTAACTTTCTTTATTAAATTGGTTAGATTATATTTTGATTTGATGTTATACTTTGAGAGTGTATATGAATTTAAAGTTTGATTGGCAAAGTATTAGTTAGATCTTAAAAACACCCTTAGTGGCGTTTGAGACCTGAGTGATGTATTCTTTTTAAATTCACGTAAATAATGTTTCCCTTTAATTCCAGGAATGATTTAATTTGTACTAACAACATCAATATTTGTCGACTTTGTCCTAGGACAAACTTGGCACGGACAATATCAGGATTCGGTATTGTTGGGGCTAGATCTCTGCCTTATCAATGTTATTCATTAGAGGAAGAATAGAAAGGGCCATTTACTCATTACAATATATCGTAATACTCATATATAGATATATTTATATATTTATTTATTTATTTATTTATGATATAAAACTCATTTCAGTCATTTTAGTTTTCTTAAACAATTTAATGAGTTATTTTATTGAACTATATATGGTTATCGGAATTGTTTTAGGTTTTGTTCGATTGTTTAATAGTATGATTATGCATCTGTTTTATTGCTGTATACACGTTACAATGTTCAGTAAAGATCCCTATATGGGGCGTTATAAAATCTATAAATTATGACGTAATATTTCGAAAGTTAAATGACGCTTCTAAGCTTTTGCATGTGAGTATTCAAGCTCTTATTTTTAGTTTTAAAAATTGGACGTTATTATTTTTTTAAGAAACAAAAGTTTTATTCATATTTAAAATACGACTTTGTTAATAAGCGATTAATGGTAAAACGCTGTATAATTGACATTAAATTAATATGAGATGTTAGCTAAGGAGGTTTTGCTGCATATAGATACCAATATTTGAGTATACATTGTAACTGGCTAGGTAGTGATATATATTATTTTAAACGATCTTACGATATTCTGCTATATGGATAGGCCTATTTACATACAATGTTGTTTTCCATATGTCTCATTCTCTTTTGTTATAACTTTCCATTTATATGAGGTAATCGTATATCCCTAACTTATGATATTTGTTGTCCTTATTCAACATTCAATCTCAGTTTTTT
>NW_025790423.1:0-5254 GCF_021130785.1 Homalodisca vitripennis
AATTGTATATGCTCATACATGCCCACAACCACATTGGATTACATAACATAAAATGCACATTTATGTTTGTTTGCAGTGTAAGGAAAAAGTTTTTAGTGCTTAATTTGAACACCATGAAAAATATATAACATCAAATGATATTATGTTACATGAAGCATAATCATCATTTCTATAAATGTTTTTCTGTTGAAAAGTAATTGTGATTGTTATTGAAATATTATGCTATTTAAGAATTTTGCTGTACACAACTAATGTTAATAAAATAAAACTAATAGCCATAACCATATATGTAGATTAGTGAATAAGATATGTATGCCTAAGCAATAAATATTGTTTGAACAAGAGCAAGTTACATTAAATATTACATTATTGGCTGATTTTTAGTGAAGTCAGTCACTTGAGAGGGTAGAAATATTTCATTTCCATCTATCTGTCTGTCTATCCGCATGATATCTCTAAAAACGAAATGACCTACAGACCTGAAATTTTGCATACATGAGCAACACTGAGTTCGATGATGGTGCTTTTCACTTCATGGGATTTAGCTGAGCGTTAGTGAATATTTTTACATTGGTCTTATGGGTAACCATTAGGGTGGGCTGAAAAAAAAAATTATTTTTTTTTTCAAGTGCTATACCGCGGAAAACTTGCATATATACTTCATAAATAAAATGCAACTGGGAAAAAAAATTATTTTTTCAATATCACGGTAGCGCAATGCAATTAAAATAGTTCGTTTTTTGAAAAAAACTTGGATTTTTATAATTTTTTCTCCGGTGTAAAAACTTTAAATAATCAATCGCTATAGTGAAAAAACTGTATAATTTGACTTAGAAAACAGAAATACACAATGAACCAGTTAAAAAAACAATGTTTACGTAGCGCAAACAGCTTTAAATAACGGATAATTACGCTAAAAGGACGCAGTTTACAACGCTGCCGTCCCGCGCGGAATGATTCGTTTTGTATGTGACTGTACCGTGTCCCCCACCACTCGTACCCAACCCACAATTCCTTGCGTTGTGTACGCTTACTTCGCCATTTTGTGAGCTCGCGTCAGTGACTCGGCAGCTTTTGTCAGTGTCAAAGCTTCTTTTGTGTTACTTAGTTGAGTGTGTGTTGAGTGTCATGGCTTTGTCCAAGAAAATTACGCGTAGTGAGTTTTATTGTCCGATATTCGGTTACCCAAAGGAACTACCTGTAAGTAAACTGCCTTCCTATGAAGACGTTTTAAAGTGCTTCTTTCTTGAACATTACAATTTAGCTGTGGAAACCAACAACAAATTGTTGAACAACAACAGTTTTTCACAATTTCTAATATTGTTGCACCGAAAGTTAAGCAATTATTTGATAAATCCTCAATACCAACAGTCTCCCTTTACAGAATTGTTCAAATGATCAATGCCTACAATAACAGTTACAGAGGTCCTTATGAAGTCCTACAAACGAGATAAGGAAAAAGACTCGTTCAAAAAAAAAGTTGAAGAATTCAAGCAAAAGTCTTTGCGACTGTTTGATATCTCCGCATGCAAATGCACAATAACATTAGATTTGCAATTGCCGAAAGGCCGTTGACTTGTGTGAGTGTCCGGTATCGATTGTTTGTACATGTGAGAAGTCAAAAAAAGTACCAGTCATTGAACTTAAGTTTTTGTACCTTCAAAGAAAACATAGTTTAGGCAAAATTGGTAACGTAGATGTGAAGGAGTCAAAAAAAATTATTCAAAGACAAAAAGAAAAAACACTGAGTACAGCAGATGTCAGTCGAACGTTGACTCATTGTCACAGCCATCGTGCTCAAAAACTATGGAACCTACACAAATAGAAGACTTTGACTCAACTGAAATAAATAGAAATGAGGATAGTAGCGATGAAGAGTTTCAACCTGTTGTAAGACACCATGGCAGATGCGAGTTAAATTGACTAATACTGCGCTAACAAGTGATCGTTTTGGAGTTTCTGATAGAGCAACAGCTGCTATTGCTTCTAGCCTTTTGCAAGATTTTGGTATTATAACTGAAACTGAACATTCTAATGTTATTGATAAAAATAAAATCCGAAGGGGGAAAAAGGTTATCCGCACAGAACTGCAGGTGCAGAATCAGGCTGAGCTCAACACATTTCAAGGATTGTATTTTGATGGAAGGAAAGATGACACTATTGTGATTGAAAAGGTAAATTCAAAGCATTTTCGGAGAGTGATTAAGGAAGAACATTATTCTATCATTCAAGAACCTGGATCTGTATATGTTGGTCATGTGACACCTTGTTCTGGATCTGCTCAAAACATTGCCGACAGTATAATTTCTTATTTAAAAAAAACTGGACTTTCCCTTGATGATTTAGACGTCATTGGATGTGACGGCACCGTTACAAATACAGGGTGGAAAGGGGCGTAATTCGAACAATTGAAGAAAAAGTGAAAAGGCCAATGCAGTGGGCAGTTTTGTCTCTTGCACTTCAATGAATTACCACTCCGACACTTGTTCCAGTTTTTGGATGGAGACACTACAGGGCCTACAACATTTAAAGGACCTATCGGAACAGAGCTTAATAACTGCGAAAAACTCCCCTTGGTGAAATTTGCTAGTGTGGAGTGTGAAATTCCAGATATTGACCGAAGCATATGAGCAAGGGCCAACAGTATTTACTGGACATAAGTTCTGCTGTACAATCAGGAATCTGTCCTATAAAATTTATCTCACCGTGAACCTGGCCCACTCTCTCACGCAAGATGGCTAACAATGGCTAACAGGATTCTAAGATTGTATGTGAGTGTTGAATATCCATCAGACGAACATAAAATCGTAGTTCATTTTATTCTGAATCATACATGCCTGTTTGGTTTTAATATCAAAAAAAGCAAGTACTTAACTGATGGACCAGAACAAAAATATTTCAAACTGTAATATCCTCAAGATTCCTGCCTGAAAATCTGCTTCAAGTAATTGACCCCGTTATTGAAAGGAACGCTTACTTTGCCCACCCAGAAAACTTGATGTTGAGTATGATAGTAGATAAAAAGAACTCACATAAGAGAATTGGGTTTGAGACGAATCATAAAGGCCAGGACATCAGCACCCAAAAGAAAGTCAATTAGAGCTTTCCATCCACCCCCAAAATTAAATTTTCAAGCCACAGAGTACAGTGAACTGATTGACTGGACTGCCACCACATTGTCACCACCAACATTACTAAGAAGAATCAGCAACGAAGAAATTCGTGCAAAAATCTTGACTGGGGACACCGCAGCTGAATGGAGATTCGACAAATTTCCTTGTCATACGCAAGCGGTTGAACGATGCATCAAACTTGTAACCATCGCTTCACAAAAAGTAGTTGGTTTTGAAGCAAGAGATGGCTCATCCGAACTACACTACAGTCAAGAGCAGCTATGCCATGCTTTGAAAGCAAATCAGCCTTCAAACTTCCTAAACAAGAAAGATTATGGACTTGTGATGAAATATATCCTACAAATCAAAATTCCTTTTTGAATTTTCAATAACAATTTTCATGAAAAATGTGTAATGCATGATTATTGATGCTAATAAACTATGTTAAAAGGGGAATTTTAAATTTATTAATTTGCAGTCCCCACACTTTAAACAACAAATAAATTAAAAAAAAATTTTTTTATTAAAAGGGCATTGTGAGTAAACTGTCGCAGGACGGGGTGTTGAAAACTGCCCTTTTAGCGTAATTACCCGTTATTTTAAAGCTTTTGCGCTCCCGAAACATTTTTTTTTTAAATGGTTCATTGTGTATTTCTAATCAAATTATACAGTTTTTTCCTAAGCGTTGATTATTTAAAGTTTTTTACACCGGAGAAAAAATTATAAAAATCCAAGTTTTTTTCAAAAACGAACTATTTTAATTGCTTGCGCTCCGTGATATTGAAAAAAAAATTTTTTTCCCAGTTGCTTTTATTTAGAAGTATATATGCAAGTTTTCCGCTTCAGGGTTACTGGGGGGGCTGAAAAAAAAAATTTTTTTTTCGCCCACCCTAGTAACCATAAGGGGACGGATATTTTATTTGTACATAGACAAGAAATGTTCTATGATGGGGCAGGGCCAACCAGGGAATTTAGCTGAACGTAATTTTGGTGTTAATTTTTTGTACATGATTGTCTGGCTGCTTAAAGCCCCCCCAGGACATTCCCAGATAAAATGAGTTATTCTAATGAAGACTTTACGTGACACTGGGGTTTTTTTCTTTGGGGAAAATTTAAAGAATTCAGTGAATTATTAAAGTTTTACTTACTAAACAAGGACCTGTACATTTAGAATTATTGTTTTATTTTTTACAATTGTATAATTCATATAAGTTTTACTAGATACCCCAAAATTGTGTTTATTTACTTTTAATTTTTCAGGTGTACCGTATCAAGGAGCTGTACATCGGTACCAGGACAGGGGAAGATGACTGTCGAAGCTGTGAAGATGATCCGCTCCCAGCCGGACCGTAACGAGCCTCAGAAGCTATACAGATGCTTCAATTAAATTGGAAGGGGAATTTTCTCATTTCCCCTTTCTCACATTTTACGAATTAATCACTTTCATAAAAAATTAAAATTTAAACTTATCTCAGTTTCTAGTGCAAAATAAACCAGAAAAAAGATTAATGTAAAACACACTACGAGGTTTAACAGTTCCAGATTTAGCTTTAAAATATCTAAAGGTTTTAGTCCTTAATTTGTAACCACACTGTTTAAGAAGTATATTGACAAGCTTTTAAATCAACAATTACAGTTAAAAAATGTGAGCAGCATACATGAAGCATAATGACCTGTTTTTGACATTTATTGTCTCTTAATTTATAGTTTTAGTAATAAAGACTGAATGAATTAACATACTGAAAACTATTTTTCACCCGGGATCCGCAGCGTATATCAAGAACCTTCACAGCTGCAATGTTGTGGTGCCCGTGAAGTGGCAGCACTGTTAAAGGGACGACCATCCCTGGGCGCCCCGGCGTCACAGCCTTCTGCCACAGGGACCCCATAGATTTGAAGGTTTGTGGAAGAGCAAAAATGTGTGGAAAACCGCTTCTTTATTCACTTAGGACAAGAACTTATAAATTGCATCTTGCTATAAGGACCTTTGCACTGCTTTCCAATGACAGGGTATTTTTGGATGGGTAAGGTTGGGGGGTAGGGGCCGCCTCCTATCAAGATCCAGGGAAGAATTTAGGGGACAATTTTTAAATCATGTCTCCACGAAAGAAGGGGGAGGGCCCGCTTTGAGCCCCCTCTCC
>NW_025790424.1:0-1790 GCF_021130785.1 Homalodisca vitripennis
CGTTTGGAAAAAGTTGATATTTTTTTAGAGCAACAGATGTGTTTTATATAAATAAAAAATATCGATTAAATTTATATAATACCAGTAGTGTTTATATAAACATTTATAATTTTGGTATAAATTTATATATACCATTATTTGTTTTTTAAAAAAATTATTAATATTTACCAAATATTTAATCAATTTTCATTTAAAAGTACAACAGTAATATTGTTTCATCAAACGAAATCCGCCCAATGAATAAGCGAGCACACCACTTTAAAGCTACGTCTAGCACAAGCAATAGCAGCAAACAGGTCATAGTTTGAGGTGTAATCCAGTTTGTAATTCATATAAATTATTTTAAATAAATTGAATGTTCTTATAACTATAAACCCAAATCGATTTCTGTTATATAATCGAAAAAAAAGTTATTCTGAACTTAGCCATTTCAGTTTAACCTAACAGCAGATTCACGATACATCATATACAGCTATCCTTATGCCGTTTCATCTGATCACACTCGGGAGGGCTATCCGCGGCAGATGACTGGGTTGAGCGGCTGGCACGGGCCAAGTTATAAAGTTGAAAAAACCCCACCAAATTGAAAAGGGCAACCCAGGCAGAGCGCAACACTGGCGTCTTAGCGGTTTAAATTCTAAATTGGCTATGTTATTGAGTTATTGTTTCGTGCTTCATCTACAGTCAGTGGACCCAAGGGGTCCAGTCGCCGTACGGCCACGAAAGGAAGTGATAGCAGATTGGTTTTATTCGGGAATCAATTCTACCTACACAGAGACGCCAATACCTTTTTGAAGATTCTCTCTGCTAAAAAGATCCTGATCGCCATTCGACCTTTTTTTAGTTCACAGGAAACTTTTCGTTGGTTCTGATTTCGTGTATACTTGGGGGTGTATTTTTGTTTTGGTAAGTATGGGGGTAGGATTTTTATAACTTAACCCAACCCCACACTAGTAAATATTAAAAAGGGCCCCTTATGTTATTAAATTTTTCTTCTTGAGGAGATGGACTGGCGTCTGGCTATGGGTACATTTGCAGTGTTTCCCTTACGTGAATACCTATGTTTTAAAGTGGTTCGAAACCATTGAAATTACTGGGAAATTCCCTTCATTATCCATTCACTACAAACTAATAGTTGATCCCTTGAGGTGCTATGCAAGTCAGAACAAATTATGTCTGCATTCTGTTGGAGCTATAACTTGCAGTGTCCTATTAAAAACTTAATTTTTGAATCAATCATTAACAAATGCAATTTTCTGCAACTCGTCCTTGCAGGGCTTAATCTGTATTATAAATTGCAGACTTCTTAACAATGTAGAGTTAAAATTTGTTTGAGTATGGTCCTCAGGTAAATTAATCTTTTCAGGGAAAAGCTTCATCGCCACACTGCAACAAAAGGTAGTGATTCGCAATGTTGCCTAAAGGTCGTCGTTTTTCTGGTTTGTCTAGTTCTTGCTTCAAACTTTTCAGAAAACCCTTCCCCAAACACGTATCTACGCCTTTCCATACACACCGAGATCTGACCAATGTAAATTTGTAGTTGGCATTAACTAAGAGGTCATCCGGGCTAATGGAAAAGATCCCGCTTGTACGAAGACGAGGCTGCTATAGTTGTTAGGTGCTTGAATTTAACCCGCGTGTTTTCCCATTTAATACCCCGGTGAAAATTGGGGAAGTTGCCACGTTTTGACAAACTCGCTACCGGGATATTTCCAACACAATTTTCTATTGTAAGCAGTGCCATTACAACTTGAATGCATACTTTCCACAAGGTAAGTAATTATTAAGCC
>NW_025790425.1:0-33606 GCF_021130785.1 Homalodisca vitripennis
ATTGAAAAAAGGGAAATTTTAAAAAAAGGGAAGGAAAAAATTATTAAGGAAAAAATAAAATATTATAAAATGTGGGGGTTTGTTGTGTTTTTTGGGTGTTGTGTTGGGGGTGTTTTCATTTGGTTTTTATTTGCAAAATTTCTTTTTTAAACTAAAAAAACACTTCTTATACAAAGCCCTTTAATTTGGGAGGCCTTTTAAAAAAGATTTATACAGAAAACACGTATTATCTACATTTTTAACACTCCCATCCTAAACTGTAAAAAAATCAGCACCAAAAGTTTGTCATTGGGGCCAAAAAATTTGATATATGCAACTTTCAAAATTTTAAAAAACTGGGAAATTCTTGTCAAAAAAATATCCTTCAAAATTCAAAAAATAAGAAAATTTAACCCCCCGGGTTTTTCATTTTTCAAAAATCCCCAAAAATGTTTTCACTTTTTAAACAAATTTTTCCCGGGTTTATATAATAAAACAAATATTTTTTTTAAGAACCACAAAATTTTTAGGCTTCAAAAAAAAAAAACTTTTTTTCAAAACCCCCCCGGCTATTTTAGTAAGAAATCTAACCTGAAAATTTTTTCGGGTGCCCCCAAATTGCCACCTTTTGAAGTTAAAATTTCAAAAAAAAGAACTTTTTAAAGGTTTCCCCTTTAAAACAAACATTAATGTTGCAAATTTTTAAACGTAATTCTTTTTCTATCATGAAAAAATAAAACACATCTTCAAGGGAAAAATAAATTGAAAACAAAAAAATTTTTTTTTACAAAAACATTAAAAAATTTTCCATTTTTTATTTGGGGGTTAATCAACCCATTGCCAAATTTAATAATCACGTTTTTTTTACAAAACAATGAAAAATTTTTCCCCAGCATTGGCCATCGACAAATTTTTTGAACTGTTACCTGAAAGGGTATTTTTTAAAGTACCCGAAATGAAACCCAAAATTTAATTTAAAAATTTTGAACAGGGGCCAAAAATATTAAATTCAAAACCCCTTTTTCTAAAAAAGAGAAAAACTAATTGTGTTGTGTGTGGTTTTTTTTTTTTTTTTTTTTTTTTTTTTTTTTGAAATAAAATAAAGAGAAATTTTTTAATTTCTTAACTTTAAATAACTTTCAAATTTGGTTTTATTGTTAATAAGAAACCTAATTGGGCAAAGCAGAAATTAATAAATTTTGGGTTTTAAAAAATTTTATGGATTTTTTTTCTTATAAATCTGACAAAAAAAGTAATTTACACAATCACAAAACAAAACTCATAAAAATTCTTTCTTATTAAAATTTTTTAAAAAATAAAATTTATTATCATTTTCCCCGAAAAAAGGGGGCCTTTTAAATTTTTGGTACCAGTAAATTTACAGTCTAAATCGGTGAAAAAAGGATTATTCTCTGGGTGTTCCCCTTTTCAACAGGGGAAAAAAAAAAATAATTTTTCAAAAAAAAACCAACTAACCAAAAGCAACCCAAAAACAAAAAAATTTAAATTTTGGTAACCAATTCCCCAAAATTTTTTTAAAAAAAAGTTAAAATATTTTTTTGAAAAAAATACAAAAAAAATTAATTTTTTAATTCCAAAACTGGAATTTTTTTTTAAAAAACCTAAAATAACCCCTTTTCCCCCTTTTAATTTTCAAAACATTTTTTTTTTTTAAAAAAAGATTTTTTTTTTTAAAATTAGTTTTTTTTTTTAATAAAAATACAAGTAAAAGAATTAATTTTTATGGAAAAATTTCCAAAAGAAAAAATTTTAAAACTTTTTAACCCTAAGAAAACTTACGGGGAAAATTAATTGTCCAAGTAAAATTTTAAAAAATTTCCAAAAAATTCTTTTTGTTTTTGTTTAAAACAAAAATTTCCCTTTCCTTTCGTTTCAAATCGAGTTTTAACCTTTCCCCCTTTTGTTTTAATTGAAACCCCCAATTTAGAAAAGTAAAAATTAAAAAAATTACTCAAAACCCCAGGGGATAATTCATCAAAAGGAAACAAACATTAAATTGAAAACCCGTACCCGGAAAAAGGGGAAAAAAAAGTGAAATTTAAAATTTTTTAAATGTATTTTTCAAAAAAATTTTAAGGTAAAATATTAAAATTTTTAAAAAAAATAAAATTTAAAATTTACAAATTTTGGTCCTAAAATTTTTAAATTTTTCTTACCCAAAAAAGGTTAAAAAAATTTTTAATTTTAAAATACAACTTTAATTTTTAAAAAAATTAAAAACAAAAATTTTTTTCCAATTTGATTAAAGCGCCCCCTTTAACGTAATTAACCCTTCCGTAAAAAATTTTGGAAAAAAAGGAATATTTCTTTAAATTCCTAAACCGCCCCTTGTTCCCTACCTCCATTTCCCCTATAAAAATTTTAAAAACGAAAGGTGAAACGAAAGTATGGGTAAATTTCCAATACCAAAGGACAAAAAAGTTTTTTTAAAAAGCTTGGAAACCGTTTTTCAAAAGTTCTTGCAAAAAGGGTAAAAAATTTTTCAAGATCCATTTTAATTTTTTAATTTTAAAATATTTTAAAGTTTTAAACTCCTTTTAAATTTAAAAAAAAATTTTAAATTCAAAATTTATCAAAAAAAAAATTTTTTTCAATTCTTTTTTTTGGTCATTAAAAAATTTTTTTTTATTTTCCAATTAAAAAAAGGGATTTGGGAAAAAACTTTTTTAAATTGAAAACCCTTTTAAAAAAATTTAACAAATTTTTAAAAAGGAAAATTAAAACCAAAATATTTTAAATGTTTTTTTAAAAAATTGTCCCAATTTTTCCCTTGATTTTTGGAAAGAAGGGGGGGGGGGCCCCAAATTTTTTTTTAATATTTAAATTTTCCCCCATTCAAATTTCAAAAAAAATTTAGAAAAAAACTTTTAATTTTTAAATTTAAAAAACAAAATTAATTTAAACCTAGGGAAATTTCTACTATAAACCCCAAAAGAATACTTAATAACCTTTTAATTTAATTTCAAATGATCCCAACCCCAACAACCCCCCAATAAACGGATTAATTAATTGCCCCTCCCCAATTTTTAAAATTTTCGAAAAAAAATTTTTAAAAAATAAAATTTAAAACCCTTTTCCAAGGGGTTTTTGAAAAAAGAATTTCTTTTGGGGTTTGGAGATAACCCTAAAAAAAGAAACCCTTTAAGGGCAAAACTTTAAAAATTCCTGTTGTAAAAAATCCCGAAAAGTTACAAGAACTTGAAAACCCTTACCCCGGGGGAGGGGGGGGGTTAACCCCCCCCCTTTTTTATTTTCAAATATTTGATTTTTTTTTTTTAAACCCAACCCCCAAGCCAATCGGGGAAAACAAAAAAACCCACAGACATTTTAACTTCCAAAAAAACCGGTCTCTTTTCTAAACTTTTTTTTTCCCTCGGGGAAGGGAAAACTTAAAAAAACCTTTTTAAAATCTAAAATTTTAATTTCCCTCACGAAAATTCATTTAAAAATTGGGTTTTGGGGGTTAACCCCCTACATTGGTTTAAAAGATTTTTTAAAAATTTTGGGAATTAAAAGGGAACTCCCCAAAGAAGTTAAACAAAAAAATTTTTGAAGGAGCCGGAGAAAATTTAAGAGGGGTGGTTTAGATTCTCCTCTTTATTCCTGAAAAAATAAATTTTTTCCCAATTTTCCTTTGATTTTGTTGGGGGGAAACCTTAAAATCAAATGGTTTTTTTTTTTTTTTTTTTGTTTTGTTATTTCCCCCAAATTTTAAACCAAAAATAACACCCAAAAAAAAAAAAAATTTAAAAATTACAAATTTCGTTATCCCTTTTTAAAGGTAAAAAACAACCCCTTTCCCCTTACACCAAATTTTAAATTTCACCAAACTTTTAATTCCCCTTTAAACCCCCCAAAATACCAAATAACCCATTTATTTAAAGTAAAAAAAAAAAAAAGTTTTCAAATTTAATTATACCAATTGGCCCCCTTTTGGGGAGGGGCCCCCAAAATTCCATCCCCCCGGTTTAAAACCAAAAATTGAATTACTGGAAAACCTTTTCTGCCCTAATTTTAATTTTTTTAAAAAATTATTTTTAGGAAAAATAAGAATTTAAAAAGGAAAATTGCAAAAACCCCATTTACCTTTTTAAATTTTTTGGGTAATTTAAAATAGTTTATATTCCCCCCTTTTGGGAAAAAAAAATTTATTTCCCAAAAGATATTAATTAACCCTAAATTTTTCCAAAACCCAATAATATGATTTGTGAAAATGGGAAAGGGAAATTTTTGGGGCCCAAAAACCCAAACCCCCCAATGTATAGGGGAAACTTTTACCTTTGGGGGGGGGGGGGAAAAAATACCCCCCCAACCCTGGGAAAATTATTGATTAAATTTTCCCCCCAATTTTAAAAAAGGTGTGTTTTAATGTATATTTCCCACGTTTTAATACTTTTTTTTATTTTACTACATTACCCCACGTTTTTAAAAGAAATTTTCATACAAAAAAAACCAACAAGACAAGGGGGCATATTTCTTTTGTCACCTTAATTTTTTGAGAAAAATTTAAATTTTTTTTCCCACTGCAAAAAAAAAACGGGAAAAGTTTTTTTAAAAGGGTGTTTTTTAAACAAAAATTCAATTTAAAATTATTTTTTTATCTAGATAATTATATCCCCAAACCCGTGTTAAAGAAGAGGTTCAAATAAAAAGTCTTGTTACTTTTTTTAAGCTTTCTCTATATTTTAAGCTACAAATGAAAGAAATGAAAAATAAAATTTAAAAAAAAATTTCATATTTTGTTTTTCTTTAAAAAGTTTAAAAAGAAAATTGAGTCCCTTTTTGTCAACCTAAAAACATTGTTTCTGCAGTCTTTTCTAAATAAAAATTTTTCCCGCCCCCTTTAAAGGGGCCATGAGGGGACCCTAAAAACCTTTTTGGTTTTAATAAAAATTTAAACATATTTCCGACAAAACAAAAAAAAAAACACAAAAAATCAAAAAAATTTTGCCCACCCCTTTTCTCGAGTTTAAAGGGGTAACAAAAAACCCCTTTCTATATATATAAAAACTAAATAATATATAAAAATTAAGGGGAAAATTAAAAATTAAATGGGCAAGGCTGATTAAATTTTGGGGAAAATTTATACTTTTTTATTAATAATTTTTCAGTTAAACCCACTTTATCCATCGAAATTTTACAACAGAAACATCTTTAAGGGGCCCTGGTTTTAGCTTCTTCTTTAGGGCCTATATATAAAAATGAAAACAGACATACAAACAAAAAACCAAAAATAAACTTTAACCCAATAAAAAATTAAATTTTTTTTCTGTATAAAATTTTTTGTATTTGCCCTTTTTTGTTTCCAACTCTTTTAGTTAAACTACTTTTTTTTTATTTGAAAGTCTATTTTTTGTTTCCCATTTTTAATGACATTGAAAAAGAAAATATAAAATTCTCAAAAAGGTTTGTATTTTTTCTTGTTGAAACCCCTTAATTTCTGAATCCCCCCTTACTTAAAAATTTTTTTCATCGTAAATTACTTTTATTTTTTTAAAAGTTGGGAATGGGTTTTTACTTTTGATTTTTCCGAGCGAAGGTATCAAAATAAAAATTTAAATTTAAACTTTTTGCTTAAACAAATGTTTTACCAACAAATTTTAAGGGGGGAAAATTATATCTCTTAAACTGACAAATTTTTCAATTTGAATTTAAATTTATGTCAATACGGGAAATCTGAAGTATAATTTATTACAAATAATTAGGGTAAATGGGAATTTCACCTCTTTACTTACGACCTCAAATATGGTACGACAAAACGTAACAGTGGATGTTTCGTAACTTAGACGAATTGGACCAAACAAACAGTGCATGACGTACAAACATATAGCAGCAAAAACGGGGACTTTGTCCCGGGTTTTATAAGGGTACAATGGGCACGTGCCAAGGGAGCGAAAGGAGTTTGGAGATCTAACAGGACCCATTTAAAAAACATAACCACTATGAATAATAGTACTATAGTACGAGATGAATGCAAGTTGCTTTATGCAATGACAGTTTCCAGGAACGTTGCCTTCCATTATCCTATAATTCAACATCTTGAAAATCGAATTAAAGGAGCGTGAATCCGAGGGTGTGATATATTGGAATCGATCATCCACTGCGTCCACTGTCATAATTCTCTTGAATGACTTTGGTTGGGTGGAATATTTTTGGGAAATTGGTTTTAAAACACTGAGTTTAAATCGAACGTAAATTTCCATGGTTCAGACTCGACCTAAACTACATATGACCTTAGGAATCTACTAACTTCTATTAATCATTGGCTATTAATTTAATTACAATTAAACTGTAAGGAATTTATTCGTCCTTAGATTAAAAAAAGAACCATTGATCTCTGAGGTAAAGGAGTGGTAAAGTAAATCAACTTAATCGTTGAACAAGGAATATAATTTATCAGAAATCATCCCGCTGCTCAAAAATAGGTTTGGATTGGAGAGCTGGAATGCAGTGAAACTCGCCACTAATATAGGGGGAGGGTACAGGGACTGAGAAACTGAACATAACGAGCCATACTAGGTGCCAGGTTTCTGTGAAAAATATTTACTTTACATTTTTTTAAAAACCAAATCCCTTCATAACGTACTTACAGTCCTCGGATTTGGGTTTACCAAATATCTTGCACAATATAAATTAGAAAAGAAATGCTTTTCGAGACATATATATTGAATATTACATAGTTAAATACAGTTACCCATTATTGCCTTTGTAGTGACTATAGTACCCTTTTAGATTAGGACATTTTCTATATCTTGTTCCTGACCATTTGTACCTTCACTGTAATCAGTTCATAAAATTATGGTTCCAATAATGCGTTTTTAAATGTATAAACAGCGACAACTCATAGAAGCGGTATCACTTGTCCATCATAACTAATTCTGACTGATTTTTTAACTTATGCAAATAAAATAAATAGTTAAAACTGGCACTTTTCAACTATAACTTTCTGGATAATTCATGAAATAATTCTTCTTGCGTAAAACAATTGTCCATAAGATATGGCATTGACATTGATGTCCCAATCATCAAGGATTGGTCTATGAATGAGCCTTTCTGTTGTACGGGTCCAAAGTCACTGAGATAACCAACGATTTGAAGCCCAACTCACGGTGGTCTCACCCTATGGTGGAGACACCGGGCTGGACACCGGTTTGTGTGGTTGTTTATTTCGTCCCATCAAGCATTAGTCATGGCTATTGAATTTCGTTTTTGGCTTCGTGATTGGCGCAAGTCACGTACTCGTGAGGAATTTAACAATGCGCTATACTGGTCTAAAACTACGTCTACCTAACCACGTAGGCGTTGGCGTTCGTGGTCGGGTTATCTGCTGTAGGTTACAATTTTGCATGTACTTCTTTATGTAAAGGCATTGCCTAAACAAAGTATTTCAGCACAGGATTGGCGAGAGAGGAAAAGAAATTACGTATTTTAAATAATTAAAAAACCCCTTGTGTAGTGGATGTATAATGGGGAAAATAAAAATTAAAAAATTTTTATTCTAATTCAGAGCAAGGAAGTGGCAGGTCACATGGTTGCGAATCCACTTCACTGAATCGGGTGGCAGCACGGCTTGTGTGACGCACATTGTACTCGAGGTGCCTGCAAGGGAGTTTCGCGCGCTCGCCGTTTCTGACTTTGAAAACAGTTGAATTGTCACCGAATCAAGTGAATCTCAATTACAAATTTTCAAAAAATAATATAGTGAAATATCTTAGTTTTCAAAATATCTGTATTTATTAAAATATAATATATTATTACTATTACGAATTATGTTTAATGCTGAATGCAGTACAGGAACAGTGTTTATTGAAACATAAATAAATGGCATTTCATAGCTTTATCAGCAAAGATCACGTGCAGAACCGGGTCATCCCACATTAAAAAAGCGTCTTTAGTGAAATTTTTAACCCAAGGAGTTTTAAACCCCCATGTTAAACTGCGAACACATTTTGGCCCACTTATTTAGATCGTGGAAATCGTGGAAAAATGTCCCAATTAAAAAAAATTCGATTAAATGCCGCACTCTTGCAACAGTGCATACTTTTTGTAAATACCAAATGGTATAAAAGTCAAAAACAGGTTGAGATATTTTTTATGAATAGCCAATAAGAATAACCAGAAAAAATCCATAATTAATTTGATACAATTAAACCATATCTTAAAAAATGAGACAGGAATACATCTCTAACAATTCTATGGCCCCAATAATAAGAGCGTAAAAGTTTTAACATTAGTGCTGTGGTTAAAATCTTGGACTGATCGCCATTACAGCCTGACATTTTTCAAATTCTGGATATTTTCTATCGTGTAGAAACATTTTCGAATATCTTATAAGCTCAAACATTTCATACTCTAATTAATTGTTGTTATATTTTTTCAAATTTAATACATTAGCTCATTATAGTAACTATTAGAAACTCAGAAGGAATACAATAAATTCGTTAAACAAAATGAAAATAACTATAACCCAAACTCGTAAAAGCCTCGATCTCTTCTGGCATCTACTCGTATATTACCTAGCGATCTCGTGGGAAGAAGAACATTATTCAGAATGTTCTGGTGCCAACGGAAGTAACCTAAGAAGACATAATTTTCAGCCAATTTATTGGGGGGTTTTGGGTTTGTTCGTTTTGCCCGATTAGCTTGGCGAAAATAAGCCGTTCCTGCGCCAAGTAAGGGCAAGTGGTCAAGTGCGAGGATCTGGCGCCAGAAAACAATATTAGGGTACGGTTACGGGGATCGGTTTTGTGTCCTGAGCCGATATAAATACCCCGCGCGGCAACGATCTCAGACGAGCGCCGTGGCCCGCTGCTTGGCGACCCTTGGGCAAGTCTATTGTTATTGCGCCACGTCGTCTCAACACGTGGTGGCACGGGTGTTTAGAGTTTTTTTCTACCTTCCAGGCCTGCTCACCCTGTTCAAATTTATGTTTTCAAATTTTTAATATCATCATGATAACCTAAAGACCGCGTTTACACCCGAAGTTTCAAACAAAAAAATTGCAAACTTTTATTGCAAATAACATTTGCAAACAGGTAGTTTTCCCAAATAAAAGTTTGCAATTTTTTATTTCAATGGTTTTATTTCCATGTTCAATTTAAAATGATTTGAAAGCACTTCGACCTTGATTATGACTCGCCAATGTTCTGGTTACTGGAATGATCCTTTTCCCCAGGAGTCAAAGTGGTCGAGGATGTATCGAGGATGTCATTTAGCCGCAGCGGCGAGTTGTCGTGTTGTCAAAGCACATAGGCCGAGACGATACTGGTTGAGGCCGTCTCTGCAGTTCCAGAGCTAATAACACGGGGAAAACGGAACCTGTTGGACGGGATTTAAGATAGAGATGAAAAATTGTTGACCCCTCAATCAGGTGAACCCTGAGAACGGACGGTAGTGTTAAAAACTTTAGAAAGAATGCCCAGTGAGGATTTTGATTATCTAACTTTAATGATTGGGTCACAAAATTTTCGAAAATAGATTACGAATTACCGAAAAAGGTCTTATTTCTGTAACGGAAAAAACTAGCCGTAACCCTTTGCGCGTTTTTAGCTACCGGGAGATTCGTACACAAGCTTATTTTCTTTTTTCAAGTTATCAAAATCAACCATACTCTTTGTTTGTACTGAGGTGTGCGAGAAATGAACACTTGAGCCGATATAGGGTGGTGCGAGTGATCCAAAACGTAAATGAGAGTGTAGGTGGCAGCCTTAGGGGAATGGCGGGGAAATGTTTCTGTTTCATTTCAATGGCACATAGTGACCGAAACCATGTTGCAAACAAAAGTTCCAAAAAACTCCGTTTTGAATCTTTACCGACTTCAGTGTGGAAACAAAAATTTTCAGTTTCAAACCTGAAAAACTGTTTGCACAGCGAAAACGTTTCGTCTAAAGATGGCCGGCGTTTTTTAGAGATTTTGGATTGCAATTTCTTGTTTGCAACTCGGTTGTTTTTAAAACTCCGGGTGTAAAAACCGCGGGTTTTAAATTGTAGCAGATTACAAGTTGAAGGTAAGGCGCCGGATCCAGATAAAGGTTGTAAACAAATGACCATAACTCTGTAGAGGTACCATGGTACGAGATGGCCCTTGAGTGCAGTTAAAAGTGTGTAATGTTAATATGAATTTAAAAATGATTTTCTATTACCTTATTTCATGTTAATGACTATTCGATAAAGTAAGAAATTAATGTTAATAAAACCCATATAGAATACTGGTTAGAAGAATCAATATTAATTCATCGTCCATACTGTCAGTAGTGTCCCACGCAAGGGTTAGTTTACATTGAAAGATATAGCTTAAAATCAACACATACTAATAACTCTATCTTAGTCCTTTATGAAATAATATAGTAACTCGGATGATATTTCTGACTTAGGAAAAATCTAGCGTTTTGTGCTTTAAATAATTGTTATATTCAATACTGCGAATGATAGGCTAAGGGAAAATGCAAAAAATTTTAAAACATTTTAAAACTGTTTTAGAAATTTAAAAATACGTTTTTTCTTAAAAAACAATACATAGTATGCTAATGAACAGCATAGTAAAAATACGATAATTTTCATTAATCATTTAAAAAGTCTTTCCCAGTTCTTCAACTAAGTGCAGCATTCCCATCTCAGATATTAAACAGTCAAGACAATGGGTGAGTCCTGCCGTTAAATGCAATTTTTTTGTATGACAAAACCCCACTTTCGGTAATTTAATAATTGTTATATTTAGAAAAAGACTTCGAATGTGTAAAACCTACTTTTATTTCAATAAATAACTAATAATACTCAAATTTTTTCATTATAAGTTGCATAATTTTAATTTCAAATGAGTATGTACCAAATATCATATCATGTATCAGATTTGACCATTGTTGCACTGGGATAGTGTCAATATAGTGACAATTGATTTTTAAAATGAGCATAATGGACTATTTAATGGTATCAAAAATTTAATATAGCCGTTTTAGTGGAGTGAAGTAACAGTTTTAATTACACATGAAATAATTAATTCGTGCAAACACGTGTGACAGTTTAGACAATCACAGGACCTATAAAAATAAAAAATTATTGTATGAGTGGAATTGTGAACGTAGCAATTTTATCAATTATAGTTTGAAACAATGGAGTTTCGAGTGGTTAAGCGAAGTATCAAGTGCCAACTATGATAGATTGTTCACGCGAGCTGCATATGAGACCGCAGTATGATATACAAATAGGCCTAAATAGACAGTTGATTTTATTTACTTCGAAATCATATAAGTGTATGTTAACATTGAACAACCATGTGTTTCAAATATGTTTTTCAAATTAACAGATAAAATGATGGTGAATAAATTTTTTTAAATACAATAGCCAATACATGACAACAGTGTTTTACTCGCCTCCCCCTCAATCCTACTAAATTACCTATCATACATTTGATTGATACCCCTTTTCAGCCTAAAATTTGTTAAATTGAACTGTACATAACATCCAGATAATTACAATATAGTTTAAATAGGACGACATTCCGACGTTTGGAATCTGTATTTTTGGGAAATAGTTACTATTTTTATTTATTAAAATTTATACTTTACATATCATTTAACAATGATGACCGACATCCTAAGTATTTTTAAAATTAATAAATATTTTAAATACGTTTTCATTAAATTATAGTTTATGTTAGTTTCTACAAATTTTGTTAGACACCAAAACCCTTCACTACAATCTTGTATTTCTGAAATAATTACTCCTTAATTTGTAATTCTCATTCCCTATTCTGAAAAATTTAACTGAAATAAGAAATAAAAATTCTAGAATGAAATATTCCAATAAAAAAAAACTCGTAAAACATCATTGTTATTGTTTAATATCACGTTTGAAATTATGTTTATATCGCTTGAAATTTGTCAAATTATAATTTTTATCTTTTAAAAAAGTCCTCCTAATGAGTTTTTTGACGTTTCTTCAGTAAAATTTTTGTCTTAACCAAACTATTTCACGTATTTTATTTTTTAAGTGGAATGTAAGGTAAATGTAATTGTGTAAAGCGTTATAATAATTTTAAATCAACAGAAAAGACTTATTTTCTTCCAGGATTAAATTACACTACAGCTTTTTAGCTTGAAAAAATCTAATCAAATTTAATATTTAATCCTTTTTTAAAATTACGTCATGACGAAAACTAGTAGTAAACTGAATAGAATTTAATTAACCGTGCTGAAGTTTCGATTTATAATCCGTACTTTAAATACTTTTTTAAAATTGATCTTTAACTTAAAAATTTTTACCGGGTTTCCCTTAATAAAAAAAATTATTTCATAATTTTTAAAACAAAATCTCTAGTCCCCAAAAATAAGAAATCATTTCAAAAAGGGGCGCCCCAAAAACCTAAAATTCCACTCGGGGAAAAGGTACTAAAAACGAAAAAACCCCTTTGGTTCTAAAAAAAAATTTGGCATCCAAAAGCCTTGGGGGTTTTTTCCGGCAAAACCCCAAAAAAGTAAAAAATAAAAACCAGGGAAACGGTTTTCTTTTTCCTTTTTCCCCCAAATACAAAATTTTTTTTCGGGGGTTTTTTGAAAACTTTAAAAAACCCTTTCAAAAAAGAAAAACTTAAAAAAATTTTTTTAAAAAATTTTTTTAAAATTAAAAAATGCCCTTTGCTTTCTTTGAAATTTTTTCGTTAAAAATTTTATCTTAAAATTTAGTCACCGAACTGATTTTTGCTTCGGTTGTTTATTTTTAAAATAAACTTTTTAAAATAAAAATTTTAAAAATAATAACAGATGTCTGGAAAAATTATGGAAAAAATAAAATTTCCCTACTTCAACGCCAAGGGTTTTTTGTGAGCGAAATTTAAAACAGCGCTTTTTAAAATGCATACATGGGTAGAACCTTTCCCAATATAAACAATTATATTCCCAAAAAAAACCCCTAAACTATTAATCTTTTAAATGGGGGTTTTAAATGTTTAAGAAACTAATAAAGGGAAAGTTACAGGTCTAAAAATTAAAATCCAAAAGGGCCCGCCAAAACCAGATAAAAGTAATTTAAAACCCCCTTCTATTCTTTTTTTAATGGATGGATCTTTTTATCCAATTTTTAAATACACCCCCTTTAAAAATTAAAGTTGTGCAAATAAAATTTTTTAAAATTGTTGAAAAAGTTTTTAAAGGGGGTTTAACCCCTTTGGGAAACCCAAAAAGGGGGTTTAAAGGTTTTTTTTATATTTAATCACGCGTTTTAAGATAAAACAAAAATTTTTTAACCCAATTTACGATAAATTAAATGTTTTTAAAAGGGAGGGGGGTTATGACAATTTTTTTTTTTGGGCCTCAAATAAAAATGCGGAAGAAACAAGGGAAAAATTTCATAGAAATTTAAAACGTTTTGAGGGATTGAATACATTTAAGAAGTGAAACTTTTTGAATAAAAAACAAAAAAAAAACTAAAAAAACTTTTTAAAAAAAAATTTTTAAAAACTTCCCCATTTAAAAAAACAGTAAATTCCAAAAACCAAAAACTTTTTCCAAAAAAAAAACAAAAAAGGGAAAAGGAAAACCCAAACTAAAAAACAAAAATTTGGGGCCCTAAATCATTAAAGCATTTTAAAATTTTTAAAGTTTCACAAAATTTTTCTATTTTATTTTCCCCAGCAAAAATTAAATTAAACAACACCAAGTTTTAATTTGCGGCCCAATTAAAATCAACTACCACAAAAAATAAAAAAAATAGTTAAAATTAAAAACGGGGGTTTTTAAAGCAATAAAATCAACATCGCACGTAAAAATTTTAAAATTTACTACCTTAAAATAAATTCATTTTTAACTGCCCAATAATTTTTTTTTTCGTATACGTTTTTTAGTTTTTTTTAAATTTTTTTTTGGAAAAATCACACAAATGGATTTAATTTTTTAAATTTATTTTTTAAAGGGTTTTTTTTTTTTTTAAAAAAATTTAAATAGAAATTCAAAAAAATTAAGGCCACTTATTTATCTAAAATTCGTACATACTTTTTGATACAGAAGGGAAAATCCACGCTAAAATGCAAACACCCCGAAAACAAAACAACCTTTAATTGAATTTTAAACAAATTTATGGTTTTTTTTTTTCCTTCAATAAATTTTCGTAATTTTTTAAAAAACAAAAAACTTACTTAATTTTAATTATTTTAATCCTTTTTTGGGAGTAAATGCTTCATACAATCGGGAATTCAAAATGGCACACCCACTTTTACAGCTTTTTATTATGAAAAATTGCACTAAAAACACTAAAAACGTCCATATTGACAAATGTCACAAATAAGAATTTGGGGTTATAATAATTTTTTAAATTTTTTTACATCGTTGTATAATTGACATACCCCACTTACATTTGAGGAAAATTACCAAATCAATACCCCTTTTTTTCCCTAAAAAAACCTTTATTACAACAAAAATTTATCTGATAACATGTTTAAAATTTTTATAAAATTTTGGGAAATACGGGGATACTAACACAAAAAAAATTAGTTTTTCACTTTACAACTAAAACTAAAAAAGGTTTAAACAAAATAATCTTACTCTAATAAACCCCCTTTGATCATTTTTTTTACAATAAAAAATTTCCCACGTCACTTTGTTCAATTTGGGAATTATATAAAAATTAAAGCACTTTCCGTAAACAAATCTTTTCACTTTTCATTTTTCTTTTAACACAAAAACTTTCTTCAATTTTCACTATTTCCCTCAAAACACAAAATACAAACAATTAAAAACCCACTTCACAAACAATTTCAAAAACGGGCAACACCCCCCCAAAAAAAAACTTTTAAAAAAGGTTAAAAAAGACAAAATTATATTTATTAAAATTAAAATTTAAAAATTAAAAATAAAACCATTAATTTTTTTGCTCCCCCTTTTAACCAAAAAAACCGCCCCGAATAAAAATTTTGCCCGCGGGAGTGGGGGTTTAATAAAACATAATTTTTTAAAAAAAACTTTGTCTTTCAAAAAATTTTTGGGGTAAAAATTTTTTCAAATTTTTTTTGTAATAAAAACAAAAGCAAGCGTGTTCGTGAATGAAAAAAATTACTAATTCCCTTACACAAGTCTTTCATATATCAAATTTAAATAAAGGGTTTGGGAAAAGGGAACAAAAACTCTCCCTAATGTCCCAGACTGACTATTCTTGTTTTAAAAAACACGGGGGTCATAAAGTTTTCCCATGCTTGCAAATCTTTTAAAAACGGGAAACCCAAACACCTTTCTTTCTTTGCCCATCCGTTTTTTGTATAAAACTGCCCTTTTGGGGTTTGTTTTTTTATAGTACCGCAATATAATTGAAAAAACCTATAAAAAATAAAGAGCTTTAAATCCCTTTTGAAATATGCCTTTTCTGTTTTAAATTTTAAATTTTTAATTTTTTATTTCAAATTTTAAAATACATTTTATTTTGTACGCTTAAAAAAACACCTTTAAAAAAATAAATGTAAAAAAAGAAAGGTTTTGGGCTTATTCCCCAAACTTGACATCCTGAAGAATTTCATAAATTCAGACGAACCCCTTTTTTAAAACGGTTTAAACCCCTTGAAAAGAATTTTTCATGAAAATCATTTAAGTAATTGACTGCTTTAAAGAAATTTTAAAAACCAAATGTTTCAAACAAAGAACATCTGTTTAAACTTACTTTCAAAATACTGTAAGCCTTTTGGGGGAAAAGTAAAAATCACATACCCCCCACGGCGAACGTCCCAAAATATTAAAACTTACTCATTATTAACAATATTAAATTTTTTTTCAATAAACCGTTATAAAACCCTTTTTTGTACAAATATAAACAATTTTAATTTTTTACATCTTTCCCCATAAACGCCAAAAAAAAATTTTTTTTTTAACAACATTTTAAGTACATTGAAATTATTTTTTAAGCTTCCTTTTTCGTAAATTTTTATTTCCAACAAATATACCATTATAATATATCCCCAAAGGGATACTGGGACCCAACCCCAAACAAAAGAAAAGGGGCAGAAAAAAAACCCCGATTCATGGGGACCAAATTTTTAAATTCATCCCCCACCCTTTTAAAAAGAGAGGGGTCCCTTTTTCAATCCAAAAACCCCCTGGGACTTAGACAAAATCCATTTTCCCAAATTTTTTTGTAAATCATTTCGTGGGCTAAAAAATTTGGAAGGATAACATTTTCCCAAATTTTCATTGTGCCAAACCCCCCCCTAATTTTGGTTTTCATTTTGTTCATGGTTTTTCCTTCAATTTCTTGGTTTTAACTTCGATTTTGGGACGTTCCCAATCATGGTATTTAACAAATTTTTACTTTTTTGCATTCCCCAACCCCAAATTTTTTGGGTTTGATTTTCCCGAAAGATAGAGACAGTTCACAAATTTTTTTGTTTTTTCCAAAAAGGCCTCAAGCAAAATTCCCCGATTTTTTAATGAAATTATAAAAAAATTTTTAGATATTAAACAACCCAACCCCCGCCCTTTTGAAAAAAGGGGGGCCAAAAAGAAATTTTCCCCGACTTTTTCAAAAATTTTTTGCCAAAAATCAAAATTTTTTAAACGTTTTTTTTTTTTTGGGGGTAACCAAAAAAAATGTTTTTGCGATTTTTTAAAAATTTTGGTTTTGAAAAAAAATTAAATTTTTGTAAAATTTTTTTTTAATTTTTAAAAACTCTTAAAAATAATTAAAGAAATATAAAATGCCCATAAAAAACCAAGAAAAGTTTCCCACTAAATGTTTGGGCCCCTTAATTTACCCCCAAAGAATTTTAAAAAAAGGGGAAAACCGAAAAGAATTTTTTTCCCCAAAAGGGAAAATTCCTTTAAAAATTAAAGTTTTACGGAACAATTAAAATTTTTATGATTTTTTTAGGAAAAAAGTGTCAAATCACCGAAAAATAAATTTTAAAATTTCCCAAAAGGGAAAATAAAAGTTCCAATTTTAAGAAACTATTTGTTTTGGGACCCCAATGTTTTTGGCAAAAGGGTGGTTTTTTTATATTTTGGGGAATTTTTTTTATAAAAACTTAAAAAAGCAACAACCCTAGGGTTTTTCCCCAAAATTTAAATTTGAAATTTTTTTTAAAAAGGGTTTTTAAGGGGAAAACTTGAAAAATTTTTAAAAATAAAAAAAATAAAAAAAGGGTTTTTTTAAAATTTTGACAAAAATTCTTTTTTTTGGGGTTTCCAATTTTTTAAATTTCTTAAAATTAACTTTTGATAAATTGACCTTAAAAGACATTTAAAAAACAAAAAATTTTTTATAGAAGATATTTTTACCTCCCGACTTTTTTCCTCCTTTTTTTATTTTTTAAGTTTTCCAACCAACCCCCCAAAATTCCATTTTTTTAAAAATTTAAAAATCCAAAAATTTTGGGAAAAGTTTGAAAAAATTTTTGGAAATTTAATTACCGGCATAAAAATTTTTGTTTTTAAAAAACAAAAACAATTTTTAAAAAACTTTTCCCCGAAATAAAACCCAAAAACTTAAAAACAAAATAGGTTTTCTTAGAATTCTTTTTAAATTAAAAAACCCCCTAACTTCAATTTTCCCTTTTTAAAATTTACTTTTATAAAACCTTTTAAACCTTAAAAACCAACCAAAATTAAAGCCCTTTTAAAATCCCAAAAAAATTTTGGTAAATTTGAAAAAAACGGTTTAAGTTTTCAAACTTAAAAACCCAAAAATAACATTTAAAACACTTTTTAAATTTTACCCAAACCTTTAACCAACCTAAAAACTTTTTTCTGAAAGGGAAAAAAAAAGCTTTTAAAAAAAAATTTCAAATCGGAATTTGGAAACCAAAACCCCCAAACCTTTTTTAAAATATTTAAAAAAACGTTTAAAATTTGCAACAAAAACTTTGTTTTTTAAAAAAAATTTTAAAACCGTGGTTTAAAAAAAAAATGTTTTAAAAAAAAAAGTTTTTTTAGCTTCCAAAAAAATTCCCCAAAGTTAAAATTTTTTTGGCACGTTTCCAAAAGGGGGAAAAAAAAATTTTAAATATAACCCCGAAAAAAGAAGCTTTACGAAACCCCGTTAGCCTGACCTGAGAAAAATACGATGTACTCTCTTCCATTTGGGGCCCTGTCTTTTCCCAAAAACCCCCGGGGCTTGGTCCCCCTTTGTAATTCTACTCGCGCGTTTCCACCTCAGGGGCCGCCTTACGCTCTCACACCTGATAGCGCGGAGGGGGGAAAAGGGCCCCTCCTTATAAAATGCCCTTTTAGAGCAGTTTCAGGGGTTTTTAAAATTTCAATAATCCCCCGGCCTAAGCCCGGGCCCCCTTTCATCAAGTCTTAAATTTCCCTTTTACAGTAAAAACAACGAGCCCAGTAAACCTAAACGCTAACGCGATCTTGCCCCAGTTTCCCCCCAAATTTTCCCCCGCTCCACATGAGATGGAAAATTTTGAACGCTTTCCCTTTTTGGAAAAATTTTAATTTTATTTTTGGGGAAAACCCGGGGGAAAATTTCCCAAAAATTATAAAATGTCCATTATTATAAGGGGTTAAACAAATGTCCTGCAAAAAACAAAATTTTTTTTTTAAAAAGATTTTGTAAGGGAAATTTTTATTTCAAGGGTTTGAAACTTAATTTTATCGCTTATAAATAACTCAAAAAATTTTAAAATTTCGGGGAAAAAACATTGAATAAAGGGTTTAAAGAAAAAACACCCCTGGGCCAAAAACCCTTTAAATTTATCCTTTTTTTTTAAAAACCTCAAAAAAATTTTTTTAAAAGGGGTAATACTAAAAGTTACTGTAAAAAAAATTTTAAAAAACTGCTTAATTATAAAAAAAAATCTTTCTGCTGGGGAATTTGGGGGATTTTTAAGACAACAATTTTTTCTTTCTTGTTTTATTATTAATTTTATAAAAAAATACAGTTCCCCCGGGTTTGAACAAAATTTTATATGGGGAATCGAATAACTTCCACTCTGTGTTACTTCCAAACCCCAAAAATTTTTAACATTTTTTCCCCCTTCATTTAAAAAACCACCTAATATTTTCGCTGTCCCCGCCCCACTCTTCTTCCATCTGGAAGTATTTTTAAAAGTTTGAACATACATCTTAGCACAAAAACCCTCCTATCGAATTTTTTATGTTTTTTCTTTCAAATTTTGAAAAAAAAGGGGCCTTTTTTAAACTTTTTTTTTCCAAAAACAAAACCCTTTCCCCAAAAAGCCCCGTGGTGAAAATTCCCAAATTTTTGCTGTCCGGCAAAACCCTGGGGGGAGTTTAATAGGTTGCTCCCGGGGGAAATTTTTCCCCCCCCCCCCCCGCATATCGTCACGTGTCTTTTAGTTTGGGGGTTCCGACGGGGGCCCCTTACTTTTTCAGACTTTTCCCCTTAACTTCGTTTTTTTCCCCCTTTTAAAAAAACGATTTTTAAAAATTTTTATATTCTTGTTTTTTTTTTTAAAAAACTTTATAACATATTATTTCAAAGGGGGAAAAAAAAAAAAAAAATATTTACTTACACCATGGGGGGGGGGATTTTCTGGGGGAAAAATAAAAACTTTTTGATTATTAAAAAAAAAAATTTTTTTCTTAAACCCCCGGGTAACACAAATTGTAATAACAAACAGATAACTATTATTTAAACCCTACATTGAAAAATTTTTTAAGTGCTGTCTGTTTTAAATTTTTTTATTGTAGCCTAAAAAAAAAACGTAAAAAAAAATTGTAAAAACTATTAAATAAAATTTTTAAAAAATTTTTTTTTTCATATTTTTAAAAAAGGGGGAAAAAAACTGAATATTGTGGGGGTAACCCCCCAAAAATAAAATTCCCCCCAAAATTTTCCCCCCCCTTTTTTCCATTCCCAAAATTTTTTACTAAACCATTCCCCTTTTTCCCCCACTTCCCATTAAAACCAAAAAATTCAAAGGGGGTGGTAACACCGTTAAAAAAAAATCTTTTCCTTTTTTAAACCCCAAAAAAAAAATTTTAACCCCCCAAAAACTTTTTTTAAAAAAATTTAGTTGCTCTAAAAAAAGCCCCCCGTTCTTGACAAAATTTTTTTGCCTAAAAAACGTTTTAAAAAATTTTCTTCTTTAAGTTCTATTACCAAAAATCACAAAAGCTCACCATTAATTTATAAGGGTTTTTTTTTTTCATTTAACTTTTTTTGAAAACAAAACACCTTTTCCCCCTTTTTTTGGGGAATTGGGGGGGGGGGCCCCCAGAAATCTTGTCCCCCAAAAAATTTTTTTTCAAAGATTTTCAATACTGATTTTTCTATAATCAGTTTGTCTGCAAATACAAACGTGCTACTTGTTTTCCAGACTTCCAACAACCAAGCCAATTTACAAGAATTCATACATAAATGCTAAGTTTAACAAAAACTTAGGGGGAGTCACCTTCTTCAATAAACCTTATATTTCCATATATTAGTGGATGTTCTCTCAGGTCATCCATTGCTTTAAGAAGTGGCTGGCTAAGGCTTGATAACCAAACCACACGGCTGAAACAGAAACAAAACTGCTTCTACCCCCTATGCTTTAAATTTCCGATGTTATTCATTTGAATATCGACTCCGGCACATTCTTTTTAAACTCTCGCTTTTTTTTTGGAGATGTGTTTTTACATTGAAAAAGTTTATCCATAATTCTAAATGGTTAACCACGGCACTTCACTTAGGGATCCCCAATACCCATTCCGTCTTTGTTTCATTCAGTGCCATAATAATATTAGGGTAAACAGATAAAAATCCCTTCTACACCTGAGTGTTTTTCCCAAACACGCGTTTTCCCCCTCTTTTAAGGAAACTAAGTTTTGTTTTAAGTACTCCATTAAAACCAAATCCTTCAAGGCACGGTGAACACTTTAAAACTGTCCACTCCAAAAAAAGTACTTGGTGGTTTTTCCCTTGCAAAAATTCCACATTTTAAATATACAATGAGGCGGATTTAGAACTAATGTTTTTTGGATTCATCAAAGATTATTGACAGTTTTCCATAAATTTCCTTTATTTTATTCAAAATAAAGCTAATAAAAATTTAATAGCTATTTCATCTAAAAAGTTTTTTATATATTATATATAAATTGCTGGAAAAAACGTTATTCATTCTTTCAAAATGCCCCATTTTTCATTTCCTTTGAAATATGAATCTATTATTTCGACCGCGCTATACCTTGAATAAAGGCTACCCGATACCACCCCATTTATTTTGTAGCTCAACAATCCGAAATGGTCGCTGTACGGATGGTCGTTTAAGCAATAAAATATCCGATTTAAACACCCTTAGTTAATCAGCGGGCTTGATTCATTTGGTCAATTACTTGTGGCATCGAATTTTTTTGTTTTTCCCAATTTTTTTTTGAGCGATTTGGTGACTTTCGACTGTTTATTGTTCAATAATTTTTTCCTCAAAGATTTGAGTTGATTTGTTCTATTTGGCCATAAAAACAAACTTTGTACGAATCCACTCATAAGAAAGCGAAACATGTTCTTTTTTGATTCCCAAAATTACCACTTCAAAACAAATTTTTACAGACACTTTACCTTCCTTTGAGTTTTATCAAGGAAAAGTCGCCTTTCTGTCACTCCCACATACGCTCAAACTTCCTTTTCTTTAGCTCAGGGTCACGAATTACTTATTTTAATTTTAACTTTTGGATTTGATGATCCAGGAACTGGATTTGAGTCATCAATATTAGGGGGCCACTAAAAATAAAAACTTATGAAGGCTTTCACAAATTTATATAAGGACTCAACTCAAACAAACTAAAGTAATACGGTACGCTTGTTTGAACCAAATCACTACGATTTTACTTTCGATGTAAAAAGCTTAATAAAAGTACTCACAACAACCTAGGACCGGGGAACGCAATAACAAGTCTCGACCTGTCTTTTGTAAGTATACACTTTTCCCGCATCTAAATTTACGGGCGGGGTGGTGTGGCACACCTGTCAGGGAGGGGGGAGGGTGAGTAAAAGAATCCTGATTATCAAGGCCTAGTTCGATTACAAAATTGTTTTATTCACAGCCCTACATTACCTTGATACCACTCTACGGACATATAATATGCGGTTTTTTTCTGGGGATTTTTATTATCCCCCGACTCGCACCGTCTACCACTTTTTACAGGCGGGTGGCGCTCCAGTTCACAGCTCCGGCTCTAGATCTTAAAGCCGGGGCTCTAAATCTAAAGCCGGGAGCCCGCTTTTTCCGGACCCCTCCGGCGCTCCGCCCAATAACCACTGGGAATATACAAATCACATAGACCCCCTACGGGAAACCAAAAAAATCATAAATTTATCTCATTATTAATAACACTGATAAATTTTTAAAATTTCCTAATTATTTTTTTACTCAAACTACTAATCTAAATGGCTGTCTACCAGATGCCTACTCTCTTAACCCAGCTGAGAGTAAACCCTTTCAAGAACGATAAACTGAAATACAATCCTCCGCAACTCTTTTACGGTAAGAAGACACCAACGCACACTTTTTACTACAATCTGTTATAAAGTTTTAATTGGAGATACTTAAACTTATCTTAATTTTTTTTTTTCATTTTTGCGTGCTTAATTTTTGTCCCGGAGTTTTTTGACACCTGAAGAAGAAAATAGTTGGCCACAATCATCATTATTACAAAAATTAAAAAATATGTTAAAAAACAGAAATTAATAATCTAAGAAGATTACTTATCCCTAAGAAAAATTGTATAAACGTATATTTTGTAAATGCTTTCTCATTTTTAAACATTATTTACTTTCTAAACCGATTTTAAAAAGACATAAAAACACACGTTTTACTCAAAAAGGCTTACCCGATTGTGATTCCCTTTCGTTTCGGGCCCCAATTGCAATTAACTAAAATTTAACCGTCCTAATAAAATTACATCAATGGCCCATAAAACAGCACCTTACATAGAAAAGGAAAATACTGGTATAACCCAGGACCCTGGGCATTACTATTAAGACTGTGTTAAATTTTTTAACACTTACAATTATTAAGGTTGGTTAATCTTTTTGTTTTTATATTTTGTTTTTAATTTTTAAAACAAATCTCGGTCATATTCCTCTAAAAGAATAGTATTTCTGAAACAAGAAGTTACTTGATTACTCCATACGAATTTAATGATCAAATCTTTTGATCTTACCTTTACTTGAATTTCCCATCCTGACTTACCTACTTTTCATTAGGGTGACTCATTACTATAACTGCCAAAAAATGTTTTAGTTAGCAAGCACATTCTGGGTTTAAAAAATAAACCTCAATTCATTATTAAATGTTCGGCTTTAGGCCAAAATTATATATGGTAGCTATCGTATTCAAAATTCAATATTAAAAATTTAACTAAAATTGTTCAGTAAAGTCTAAGACACTCAAAATTAGAATAACACATTTGGCTATCAAAGATTCAATAATTTCAGTCCATGCTCAATAAAGTGTTATTTAAAGATACGTCTAAATTTGGTAATTCTAAATTAGTTCTTATATGTTATAACGTTTGATCCTAAACTAAAATTATAATCTTCAAATTATATAAGTTATATAAGGTTTGAACTGGTTTTTCAAGTTAATAAATATAATTAGCTTCTCAATTTGACAATTTTAGAAATTTCATTAACTTTATTTACTTAAAAAGGTCAAATAGGTTACACTACGGTACTTCAGTTTCAGTATAGTTTTAACTTCTCACTTGTCCTCCTCCGTAGACTAATGGTTATAGTCCCTAACTGAGAAATACTGGTTCAAATCCCGGGAGGGCCAATAATTTATAAACACGAAATAGTGTGTGTACATTGAAAATAAACCAGTGTGCATGGAAGACCTACATAGCTGAAGCTGAAGCTTAAAAAGAGAACAAAAACCTTCTCACTATTACCAGCTGTAAAAAGAAGAAATAAAAACAGCTCTTACTGAGGCGTGAGTAAGAGACATTAGCTTACTTAAATCAATAAAAATAAGTTCATTTATCACATCGTGGTACGAAATATTTTAATAATTTCTCATGTAAAACAATAAAATGCTAAAGCAATCCTTCACTAGCTTGCTTTAAAAAACACAGACAACGCGACAGTCCAGACCTGCTTTTAGTTTGGACAGGATGCAGAGTCGCAAAGCAGCTATATCTGCTTGTTTGCAGAGAAGCCTGCCTGTCTCAATTGTCAAAAGAAACTCGATCTTGAGTATTGGCTGAAGAAATCACCGACGTGCCATTCTTAACAATCAGCGGATGTTCCTCGACCCTAGAGGAATGAATCATTGGCTAAAGAACACGCGCTGGTTGTTGCTAAAACAAACATTGTTATGAAGGTAAAATTGAAAATTTCAACCATATGCAATTAAACGAGTTCCTAAAATTTAAATTATGCCGTTGCAGTAATGAGTTAGGTGGTGTAATACCTGAACCATAAAAACAATAACCTTCCAAATCCTGAAAACAAACAATCCTAGAATTACTTCTCAGTTGAACTCAGCTTCCAAATGAAATCTTTTAAATAGTAGCTTACAAAAAAACACAAAACCAAAATAATGACTTAAAAAGCTGTCTTGATGTGACCAATGCCAAATGTTATGAACCTAACGCCCAATGGTCCAGAATAACAGTTAAGATGGTAATTCGGAATAACAAATATTTTTAATATTACTAAAAAAATATAAAATTACATAAAGAAAAACAGTACCCCAGCTCTTATTTTACCTATATAAAAATTTTTAATTTTACATACAATTATAATAAATGTAATCTTTCTCTTAGTAATTTTGTAGTCGATGACTTTTATTTTGCATTATAGTTCTTAAATACGTCAAATATTAATTTCCCCTAACGACCCTATTGCAGTAATAAATTCTAAATATTTCAATTTAATGTCTTGATCATATACATTGTTTTGAACTCTTGCCTTAAAATGGCAATAGGCAATACAAAAACACAGACAACTAATTAGATCTTTATGATAGAGTTTTTCGTGGTTAATAAGCATCCGTTTGGTCATTGCGGACGTCGTACTATTTTCAGTTTACACAAAAACATTGTATTCAATGCAGGACTCAAACACTAAAAATAGTTTGGTTCAGAACGTACTTATGTTTTTAACAATCATGAATCACCACCAAGAACTCATTTACGTTTTGCTATTTTGACATAGTGTGAACAGAAACACTTTATTTGGAAAAAATAATCAACAATCTCCATTAGTATTCCTAATCTCATAAATTGCTAACATTACACAGTCCCTGCATTAATGATGAAATATTTAACTATAACCCCGTGGTAAGTCGCTAATTAAAGAACATTTTCCTCCAAATTTGAGAAGAGATTGTACAGATAATTATGTTGTTTTGATATTAAAACATACCATTTTTATTCATATTGAAGAATGAATCATCATTACTAAATGGGCTTTTTGATTGAAAGGGTCCAGAAGCTCCACGCGCCATTGCCCTTGAAATGACGACTAATCTCAGGCGCATCATAACTGCGCCGATTGGTCTGTATCTCACCAGTGTACGAAGTTTACGTGTCCTCAGTTAGCAAAAAAAAGGTGTAATAAACCTTTCTCTGGCAAATACACAAACGGGCGGGTTTGCAGTTGGTCTTGACAAGTGGAATTTAAGATTACAAATCACCAAGTGGACATTTAGTCGTCACTAATTAATTTTCAACTGACGTAATTGTTTATAGTTGAATGCAAGTATTACAACACGGAAAATTTTTATTTAAATTTTTATATTAGTTATTAACTATTTCGCAATAGATAACAGCTTTCTTATATTTAGACATTTATATGAGAAGTTCCTACGTGTATACCAACGCCTGCTCTGCCATTATATAACAGTACTGGTCATATACTTCATCACTGTCAACTAGCATTACAAGTGGACTTGTTTCTATAGAAGAATGTCTGCAAAGGTCTGTGTCCTGCAGAAACACAGGAATACAATCAATTACAAGTGATTTGTTACAGCCTGGTACAATTTAAAAATATTGGACGGACTTACGATAAATGAAAAGTCAAAAACGAGTCAGGTGAGAAAAATAATTTTGTGTGTTTACAGGAACAGCACATTTATTAAAATAATTATAATAGTATAAAAAAAAGGGGTGGAATTATTCGTAGCAACAATCGTTGTATTAGCAAACTTTCACTACCTTGGATTATACCTCCCAGTTTGAATCGATAAACAGCAAAAACCTCTAGTTTCAGTGTTGCAAGGTTAAATCGATAGGTCAAGTATATTGTGGGAGATGCCTTTTGTAGCTCGTTCCCTAAGAGTTAAAAGTTTCTTGGCTAGGCACTAAACGTAGGGGGTGTGCCACCCTTGCCTGCTTTGGACTGGAGGAAACTGGTTCAGAGCTGTCTTTGAGATTAGTGTGCCCTAAAAAAATTTCTACCTCATGTATCTTGACAAAAGGTGGGACCTAACGCCCAACCCCAATCATCCAGAATATCCTGTCCATTCCGGAGTAACGTAAAGGTTTCTTCTTATAAGACTAGATGTAAATTGTTATAAGCTAGGAAAAATGTTCTCTTATGTCCTAAGAGAACATACTTTTCCACGTACACAATATTAAAATTGAACACAGTATTAAAAACAAAGGAGAAAACATCTTATAAGTTCTGAAAGGTAGATAAAAGATTTGACCATTATAACAAAGACTGTTAATTTTGTTGATTACAAATTGGAAAATAAAATATAACAATTTTTATATTTTAGTAAACTTGTCCTAAATATTGTGGAAACTTTGGTATTCAAGAGGAATGCAATAATATTTTATCAAAAGTACATATGGTTGTTTATAGTTTTAATATAAGCTTATTGCACCAGGTCGTAATTAATTTTCAAAAATTATTTCGCGAAGGTATCACGAGGTTTTTAGAAGGTTTAATATTGCTTGAGTATCATAGTAATTCCTCAAAGCTTTTGCTATGGAGAATAGCGTTTAAGGGTACTTGATTTTTTTGTCTTTATGATTTATTGAAAAAACTGGTGACCGGCCGTGTCATTACCCGCAGGAAACTTGTAGGTTTGCTCAATGAGAATTTCCTTAGGACAAAGCCTAACAAGTTAGCTTGTATCGGTGTATTGTAGGAGGTGTAAACAATACAATTTACTAGCCTATTGTATAACTTTGTCTATTTGATCTGTCCTTTATTAATAATTTTTGCAAATACCACAATGGTGGTTTATTAACATGGTTCACAGCAAAAATATTTATTTTGAGAACTTTTTTCAATATTTTTTCTAACATGAATTTTTTGTTTCCTCATAAGAATACTCAGATATTGAGATCTTTTATAGTCCTATTCGTGCTAATCTGGACAATATTTGTATAGGAATAAGTTTTATTTAAATTACGTCCTTGGAATTTTCATTACTCAATGTTGAAAACCAGGATAAACATTTTTCTTACAAATTTAGGATTCATTTTTGGAAGTGGTTTGAAATATTTTAACATTTTTTCCTGTTTTCCCTGCGATTTCCGGTTCAAAGGATTTTTAGGGTAGCCCCTGACAGTAGGAGCGATGCTCAGTGTTGTTTTATAATTTTGAAATCTGAATCTGTGTTTGTACTTTGGATTTGGGTCTAATGTAGAGCCGTTTTGGGGTAATTGATTTTATGAATTATATTTTAATGCGAACTACTTTAGATGTAAGATCATTAATTTTTGTTACTACTACCCTTAAAATGTACTTTCGTCTTATAAAATGTGGTTTTCTAGAATAATTTCAACATGCAATCAGTGATGATTTTTGTGGTCTAATATTCTTTAGGTTTTAGACCAGAAAAAGTTATTTAAATTGTGAAGGAAATTATGAAGCTTCTCTAAATCCATGTTGCCAACTAAAAAATTTTTTTTCTATAAATCTCATCCACAACAGAGAAAAGGACGTTTTGAGATTTTTGAGGAAATTTAGTTTCAACAAAACTCCAAACAAGTCCAGAAAGTAACAAGATGTTTAACGTATCCGCGGCCAAATGGGCGGGACTAGCACCGCTATCCTGGCGTCCGAGTATTGCTTACGTTTCAAACTCTCAGTGCGCAACCAGCTGTTTTTAGATTGTGCATCCTTGTCCCATCGTACTCTGCATACAGTGGAGTTTTAAAAATGAGCGCTGCCATTGTACATACCGCCCGTTGTTAAGTGCGATCTGTGATAATATTTTTGTTGGTAACAAATCAAAAAAAAAAACCAATTGAAATATATCGCCATATTTATAATGTGTACGGCCAAGGAAATCATGAGTGCAAGCCTAGTGAGGCAGAGGTGCATTGATTTAAACAATTGACGAAAAGGCGTTTAAGATGAGCATCGCAGTGGTAGGCCTAGTGCTTTGGGAGTGATGAATTGGTGGTGCAAACCTTAGGCTTTGCTAAGGTTGCATGAAAGATTTCAAGCATCTTATTTCATTCACAAGCCGTCCTGCGGTCGCAGACAGACATACAGAAGTTTTACATCCTCCTAGCAGACAAAAGAAAAATCTATCAAACTACTATACTTTAATAACTCTCAACTAAATTCCACAGTTGGAGATGCACTGTCATAAAACTTATTCATGTCTATGTAAAAATGAAGTTTCATGCAAAATTTGTATGTCTGCAGATGATCTTTATCGAGAATAACCTTTGCTACATGATTCATTCACAATCTTTATTCGATGAGTTAGATTTCATAACAGTGTTTGAATAATAACAGTTTCTGTGAGTAAGAGAAATTATTACAACGAAAGAGAGTATTAAAATAAATCCTTGCCACCCACTATTAACGTGGACTTCACTTTCGTTATTCTGTAAGGGGATAATCCTAAAACGTGGAATTACACGTGTTAAAACCTCATCTGTTGGTACTCAACCTTGTTTACAATTGCATTTTAATTCGATATTTTCTGATTACCATTCATGGTTACCATAATATCAATGTTAAAAAATGTTGCTAATGTCTAAGCCAAAATCCCATAGAGTGACATTGTACCATCATTGAATCTCAGTGTTGCGTAATATATAAAATGCAGTTTCATGCAAATTGTTTTCAACGTCTAAGGTCAGTTTCGTTGTTATCTGACAATATCGCTCGGACTGATAAATATTATAAAAGGGACAAACAGAAAGGAAGGCAGAAACAATTTTTTTCCAGAGCCAACGAACTCATCGGCTTCGCTAACAATCAGCAAACATTTTTCAGTGCCTAGTAGTAGCGTTTACATTGTTACGTTGAAGATATACACATGCGTTGGTTGAAAAGATTCCCAATTTCAGTCAAGAATCGTTCTCTATTTTCAACCATTAATTAATTTACTTCTGATCAAAATTATATACGGTACCGTGAGTAGCGTTTGTTATTAATGGTTCCGTGAAGCTCAAAGCAGAAATTATACAGTCACCGTAACAGATCTGAAATTGCCTTCTTTAATCTAATACCCATCTACTTTCAGCCAGTGTAATTCTACTTCCCGGACTAAGTTACTTCCGGTGCACGTAAAAGCGATTGTCTTGTTGCCCTCCATCATATAAAATATAAACATACAAAGGTTTATGAAAAGTTTCCTCTTGCAAGTAATAACTTTAGTTTCCTTTTCACCTTCGCTTCTTGCAGGGTCTGCCAAATCCTGACACTGTCACATTAGGTATACTTACTTGACTCCTAGAAAGTGGGAGTTCCGATTCAAAACGAAATTCGTTGCTCCATTTCGACATTAGAGGAACCAACTAAAAATAAATAAAAAGAAACTCTGTCTGGGTTTACCCGTGATGTAATCCAAATGAAGGCTAGGTGTTTTCATTGTCTCATACAGGCGCACAATTGAGATGGATTACGATGTTTTTACACGCATTCCCAAATCACGGCGGCCGGGGCACTGCAACCAACTTTTCTACAATAACATAAAAAACTAGCGAGTGGCTTTCATTTTCCCCAGCCATTAATTATCTACTTCTGTTCTAACAGGTATTTTTGGTTGCTGTAGATTGAGTGATCGCTGTGATTGTCGCCCTGGAATCACGAAAATATATAGCCTATATACGATTACATAGTGGAAAGTCGCACGCGCTCTTTTGTACAATAAATGTTCTGACTTCAAATTCCGTAGTAATCTATTTCTGATTTAAGGCATTTCCTGCAACTATAGTAGCAATTTTGCCTTGTGCCGATCAGGAAAGTGGATATAGCCTTACCTTCGTTGTGTTTAAAAAGTGTACTTCGGTCAAAAAAGAGTCTCTTCCCGGCCATAGTTTCTAACTTTCAGGTCTAAGGTATTTTCGGGGAAGCGTAGTAACGTTCTGCGTTGTCTGAAAAGCCAAATTTAGTCATAAAAGTGGACTACTTTTTTCCCCGGGGTCCCATTATTAATGTACTTCTAGTCTAAGGTATTTCCGGATGCCGGTATAGTCTGTTGACTTTTTAAACACGTATATCAAATTTTGCCTTTCTAGGACAATGAAAATGTGAAACACAAAGTATTAGGTTTTCTAGTGGTTTGAGACACTCCTATGATTTCAGCATGATTTATCCCAATTGTTGCTGAAGGATGTGGATGAAGCACTTACGTATGAAATTCCTTCGTTCTAGGGAAATTGGGAAGTTTAAAAACAAAAGTATAGTTTTTCCAGGGTTGAAACTCAATTTTAGTTGATCTGCCCCATGGTTGATCTACATGGACGACTTTTTTCAGTTCTTCTGTTGAGAGTATGATGCAACATAATTGATCGGATTTCAAAAATTTCATCCTTGTAGGGACATCGAGAAGTTGAAAAAAAAAAACAAATAGTTGTTCTAGGGAGAGGTTTTTAACTCCTATTTCAATCTTAATGGATGTTTGATTGTTATGAAAATTATATACATTTTTCTACTTAATCATGAGGCATGCCTGTATGTGTGGAAAATTAAACATTCTGAGACATCGAGAAGTTGGAGAACAAGTGTTGAAAGAGTTGAGTGAAGCCTGTTTTGCCTTTTATATATAGATAACTTAAAAGCATTTATCAAGTCAAAATGTTTTAAAATAAACATACATTTTGTAATTTCAATCATTTTTAGGTCTTAAAAACTTTATTCAAAGTAACACAATTTAAGAATCATGTAGAAAAAGTAATTTACTGCCAACTTCAGTCTGGAGATAAAAGAAACTGCCAACTATTATTTTTTTTATTTATGGTTAGAAATGTGTATCACATCTTTGATCACTATCATACATTTTTTTTTTAATAAGTAAGGAATTTTCACTCTTTGGTTAAACAACTTAATCAACAAGGAAGTTGTATACAAAGGGTCAAATTTAAATATGTAAAAATTGTCCCCACAAGCTGCTTAATTGTACACATACTTTGCAGCCTTGCATGTTACCTAGATGAACTCTTAAAAAAATTTGCTACCTTGATTTTTCATTTTTAATTTCCTGACCTCAATTTGTTTTCCAAAGCCGCCCTTTAAGGGTTTGATGAGTTTAAAAGATTTTATTTTCCACCCTTAAAATATTATAAGAATCTATTAGAGATCATTACAAACGTTTGGTACAGCTAATGTAATTGCCCATATTCCCTCATTTTCAGTGGTTAACTGGATTGCACAACCGAATCCAAGTACACTTTGATTCGTGAAAAAATAGAAATTTGGTAACTGTATTGTGTCTGTGATGAGAACTAGCTGCACCTAATAAAGTTTATCCTTATAAAGTTACGTAATATTTTTAAATGGTAAATATTTAGGGATAGGTGGCCCAGAAACAGACATTTAAACCTTTTTTTATAATTCAATTACATTATTGAATAAACAACCATTTAAGTAGATTCAATACAATTCATGGAATGGATTAAAAGGACCTCGTTGATGTTGAAAGGATTAAATTATCAAAACTTGGAATTATTAAAAACAATTCATAGACATATTGATAGAGCATCTTTTAAAGATTAGAATGTATTTATGATGAGGATACAATTCAACCACTTACATAATAGTGGAATAAGATGTTTTGCATGGATTAATTATAATTCCGGACACGTTTTTTATGATTCATGTGACTAAAATGTTGTTCTTTTAATTTTATAGTATGACAGTATAACTTTCTTTTTGCTTCACGTATGTAAAATAAAATAAATAAATTGAAGAATTTTTAATTTTAGTAAATAAAATAATAACATAGTAATCATAATTTTTGAAGCAATCAATCGCTTGTTGATGTGTTTCATACACAACCATAACCTTGAATCTTTTGACCAACTAATAAGCTGATTTGAGCAATTCATTGGTTAAATGCCGCTTAACAGTTATTCTTGGGAAAGGTCAGTAATTGTACCATTTCCTTATCCACAAATAAAAATTCATGTCTCTGATGCAGAAATGTGCATCATACCATACAAAAGGGTAACTCTCTTACATTTTAAGTACCAAGTCGTTTAGATTGAGCACGGCAGCCATGCTTGTAAACATGTTGTTCCAATTGGAAAGGAACCATAGCCTATAAATTGGAAGTTAGAGATAATCATAGTGGTTTCTGGTGGGACATTACAATGTAGGTATAAACTCTTTTTGAGTGACAGTGATGGATACTACAATTTAATCTATTAGTAAAAACTGTAACTTACAAAACATTTTGGGTTATGAACAAGTCAAAATAAAGAATATTTCTGCTCCGTTTATCAAATGAAGAAATATTTAGATAGTTTCTTCTTAAGTATAAGTTACATGCTTAAGTTCAATTATATTTTCTGGGTGTAACTCTGTCATTAATCCACTACATATATACTCAATCTGTTTCTATGCAGTAAATAGTGTTAATGTTATTGCTGTTTCCTTAATCTCATCCACTCTGGGTGGTATCTCTGAGTCATTATCACAATATATACTCAAATGTTTCTATGCAGTAAATTAGTGTAACATGTTACGCTTGTGTTTCCTTAATCTCCTCCCCCTCGGGGTGTAAACTCTGAGTCATTATCACACATATTTACTCAAATGTTTCTATGCTGTAAATAGTGTAACATGTTACGCTGTGTTTCCATAATCTCTCCCCCCTGTCATACCTTCTGAACGATTAGCCTTAGTAACATTTGTTTCAGTGACATGGTTTTTAGGTCTAAAAATTATATTAATTGCTAGGCATCTTATTCTTGGCAAATATTAGATTGTTTAAGTATACCAACTCTTGTCACAATTTTAAAGGCTTCTCATAAAAAAGGAATAAACTAAAATTACAGGACCCAGTTTTACACTCTCCTAAATATCAGCCAGTACAAATATACATTCAATACTCTTACTTTAAGTATTGGGTAAACTTACTAAAGAAGAGTAAATAGGCATGCTTTTTCGGAGGTTTCTGGACACTAATTCAACAATTTAACCATTGCGCTAGGAGACATAAAATTGTTTCAGTAGAAACGCTAAAAAATGACCGTTCATTTGTTTTTCTATGCCAAATGCTGGAATATAGGACCCTTATGATACTATATTATTACTCGCTAAACTTTAAAAAAAAAAAAATGCGTTGAAATTATTAGTCCAGATCATATTATATATCGTATCATTGAGCTATGTTACAGAGTCAAAAGTATATCAGAATAGATAGATGTCTAGTCGAGTCAACATGTCATTACATGAGTAGAATTTTCCAAAGAAGGTCTGGTTGGTTCTGTAGCCAATGGTGAAGGATGTTCTTCATGGTTCTTGGGTTGTCATATT
>NW_025790426.1:0-3432 GCF_021130785.1 Homalodisca vitripennis
CGTGCAGTTTAATTTTGAATTTTCCCCTCCATTCTGTATATATTCCAATGTTCGCCATATTTTGTGAGATTAAGGGAAACCGACTGATTGTGCACAGCCAGCATAGCTTTATCTATGCTGATAATCTAGCATTGTTGTGTCTTGTGTTTTTTAGATATCCAACGCCTATAAGGATCTAGGGTCTTTTTCGTTTAAGGGCCAGCACAAAAGACCTTAGCTTGCCTATTCAAAACTCAGATCACGCGATGCTTGCCCGCTGCGCAGCGCTTTGCACTGCTTGCTCTTTTAGAAAAAAAATTAACTCGAGCTTGCAAAGTCCAAGCCCAGATAAACTCACCACGCTTTATCGAACAAAAAACTCAGACAGAACTAACGCAGGTTTCATTACAGGCAAAGATAAGCGGCGCGCGTTTATCACTGATAAGATAAGACGAGTTTATACTAGAAGTAGTACCTGGACTACTGCCCTACGAACTAATAATACCAAAAAAAACGATTAAATGCACTGTCAGTCAGGTATAGTATGTTTGTAAGGTGCTGGCCCTTAAACGAAAAAGACCCAGGATCTATATTCTAATAAAAGAAGTGGTGAATCGTACATAACCTATGTGAACTATGTAAATTTTCGTAGTTTTTGTCTTCTATGTTGTATATATTCTAATAAAAGAAGTGGTGAATCGTACATAACCTATGTGAACTATGTAAATTTTCGTAGTTTTTGTCTTCTATGTTGTTATATATCTAATAAAAGAAGTGGTGAATCGTACATAACCTATGTGAACTGTGTAATTTTCGTATTGTTTTATTTGTTATTCTAAGATGGTGACGTGCTGTTGTATTTTGTTGGTAGATTGATTTAATATACTGGATTGTTGAAGTGTTGCCATGGAAACGGAAAGAAGTGAAAGGAAACGTTTCGTACAACATGCAACGTGTTGTGTTCCCCTGACATGCCATTTCTCCCAGGAGGGCACTCGATATAACTGTACTCGTACATCTGGAATGTAAAGTACCTCACGTCAAACCCTTTCGTACACAAAATATTACAAATAGTTTATATCGTACATGACAACGTGTGAAATAATAAGTAGGGCCCATGGTCTGTATTACATTTTAATCCAATGGATGATTTTGTGGGAATTAATTTCTACTAAACATAACAGGCAGAGTGATTTTTAAAATTTATTTTAGTATTATCGATGTAAGAGACTGAGAGATTTATCTGTAACCAAAATTATTTCTATTTATTGATGAAACTGTCCATTAGTCTCGTGTTTGACAATTTTTATTTAATAGGGAGAATTAACAATGAACTAAACAATGAAATTTTGATTTAAAATTAATTAAATTAAATATCTCCGTGTCACAAGGATCTTAAGTACAATTTACGAATAAAACACAAATACATGTGTTAGATATAAATATACAAAAGAGACGTTAGGTATTTTAACTTTATCACAAATATTTATTTTTATCATACGAGTCAAATTTAATGAAAAATTCGAAAATGTTATAAATTAATTTAACTTTTGGCCACACTCTTCTGGGATGATATAAAGTAATGTAAACACAATAAAAAAATTAACTATTTCAACTTGTATTTACATTGAACAATTGTGAAGGACGGTAGATCAGTGGATCGAGGGGGGGAGCCAAACAGTATCTTTCTGAGCATCTAAGTATTATGAATATCCATGCAGAATTCAATGCCATTTATTTAAATATAATCCAAAGACAGTTTTGATATTAAAATACTTTTGGGTAGAGGGGCGGAGTCCTGAAGTCGGAGCCCATGGCAGTTTCTTAGCTTCTCTTTTGGAGGCCATTATACATATACTATATACAATTGTTCATACAATTCTTAATATTTTACAGCGAGTCAGTAAAGTTTAAACACAATAGTCATAGAACCAAGAGAATAAATAGTGTTACAATTTTTAAGTGAACACTTCCAGGTAACATGAGCTGTCTCATAATTTATAACAGTTGGTTAGCTTCAGTTTGTTACATTTCGGTCACTGAGCAAAAATTAAATGGAATGTATTTTTGAATTTCATGGACAAATAAAAACAAGTAAATATTTATGTAAAAGACTCCCGTAATAACTTCACAACATGAAGCTCTTAATGTCATTAAAAACTATATTACAAAGATTATTTTGAGTTTATCAAAAAATTGCGATTTGGAATCATTCAGATTAATACATTAGCCATAAAGGTTAGTTTTTAATTATTCTGTTCGTATAAAACATTTACGAATGAAACGGCTCACTGATACATGGTGTCCCAGAACTCTCTAAACATTTCAGATGTTATTACCGAACCAAATATAAACCAAAGTATCGTTTAAGCTTTCCAAAAATCAATAAATATTTTAGTGGTCATAAGGATTTCAAGTACAGCTTAGAAATATAACACAAGGCAATAACTTCTTATATAGTTGCCTTTTTATATTTTCCATTTCATAATTTTTAATTTGAGAACGGATTGTTGTAAAAACCCGAGTGGAAAACAATGCCAAGTGACACAAAAAAGAGGTGTTTTAATTTTAGCCGCTTTAATCAGTGATTAAAAAATTACATTGTTGTACTTGATCATAATATTTTTACCCTTTTGTTGGATTTGGGTTTTTTATTTAAAAAAAATTGAGACATGACAATATGTATACACAACAAAAATAACAACGTTATCTATATAATATTAACAAAATATTAAACCCATGTTTGGTTAATATTAAATATAATAGTTCAAAATCGAATTTGGAAATGTTGGGCTAACTTTTGTGGTATAGCTTCCAAATGTGCCAACAAACTGATGGAAGGAATATTGAACACCAATTGTTTAATAGCGTAATTAATTTTTAAGCGTCGAAAAATTTAATTTAAAATTATTATTTTTTATTCACTTTTAATATAATTCTTATGTAATTCATTACAATTACCATGTAAATAAAGTTATTTTGTAGCTTAGACATGTTTTTCCATTTCAATATTTTTGATGTAAATCCTACATTGGGCAAAGATATTATGATCGCAATCCAAGAATGTAATGTTATAACCAGCTGATTAAAGCATATAAAATTAAAACGGTAGATTTCAATGGCTCACTATCATTGATGCCACATAATACATTGTTTAACATTCGAATTTTTAAAAGCGAACTAGCTACCTTAATTTATCAACTGATATTCTTAAACTTGATATCGTTGGTTTGTAATGAAATAGTATAACTAAAATGTAAAATAGTCTATTTTTTCTTGTGTTATTTTCATAATATTTACGTTTAAAGTTTTTAAAAAGCCACCATTTTGAAAGTAAAGCTTGACAATTATAGCCATTAGGTATAAAGTTGTATACTAAATTTCAATTTATTGCAACAAGCCATTCTAAAATTAAAAATACGTAAATGAAAAAGAAAAGTAGCGGCTGTACCT
>NW_025790427.1:0-5569 GCF_021130785.1 Homalodisca vitripennis
AAGTGGAGGGACGGTAACATTACGTAGATTGATAACAATATGGTAGATGCAGTTAGGTAATGGATTGCATAAGAGTTCAGCAGACGTAACTTTACATTGATTTAATATATGGAAAGTAAAAACGGTTATATACAACCGTGGAACTATAGTCAAAAAAATCTTTCATTGCACCAAAAACCAGTATGGAGATTACGTCAAAGAGAGGCTGTTGGGAAATGTTTTCATTAAATAAATATGTGTTTTTGCTGTTCTCCAGCTGTCATAAATATTGTGTTCTAATAATTTTTTAATTTTTATTTCCTGTTGCTATGTAGTGACACTTGCCGGAATAAATATCGATGAGACCCCTTGGAAAAAAATTAGTTTTTTTATATTCCTAATCATAAACACATCCTGTCTTGAAATCCTCGCAAGAAATAAAGAAAGTACAACAATAATTTCCCAAATAAAAACTCATTTTTTTTATTGGGACTTGCCGCGGTATGCTGATGGCCATAAAAGGTACTAACCTCCATAGACCTGAACTAAAGACATTGCTCCCCCACAAAAAAACGCTCTTAAAACAACCGCAAAAACGTATTTACCTTTATGCCAACACAATTAATGAATTAAAATAAAAATGCTTCAACTACAGGACAGGGTTAAGAAGTTTTCGACTGGATTAAGCAGGTGTAAATTTCACTTCTGGTTTTGCATGAATAAACAAAACTTTACTATATTTGTCGTCTAACTGCATTATTTACATTAATAATTTTATGTTTACCAAAAGTTCTCAGCATGATAACTATTACTATATGAAAAATATTTAACTATGGAACACAATTGGAGAGAATTTAACTTCGTGACTGTGACGAAGGGCCAGGTTTAGCTACCGGATTTACCCACACTTTTATAGCTTATAAGTGAGCATTTAAATTCACGTATAATAAATAGGAAATGTTCATTGGTAATATAATTATCGTAACTCAATTTCTAATACTTAATGAATGTTACACAAAAAAGTTAGCATGGACTTGTTTCGCAGTAGTAAACAGTTGGCATTTATCATATGTGAAAATTTTAAAAACATGTGTCATGTAAACAAACGCAACTATCTGTTTGTTATCGACAACTTTTATTACTTTAGTGCCTGAAAAACCGTCCTACAACAAGTGGTTCACAATAATTTTAAACATTTATAATTAGATGAAAGTAAAAACGTGCTGTCCATATGTGTATAATATTACAACTAGCTATGTATTACCAACGTCTTTATTTTCCTATTCCTAAACGCTGAGTTTTTGGAGATAGATCACCAAAAGATATACCATTTTATATCTACATGATTATAAAACCGGTATACTATAACATATGCATTAGTCCTTTTCTACATACTTTCTACGATTTCAGTAACCACACATCAAAGTTAGTTCTCCCATAGTGGAGACCTTGCCATTAGTAGAAAAAGGATCATATAAGTTATGACAAAATATTAATAAACCATAGTAAACTTCTGGACGGAACAGAATAGCACTACTTTGCACTAAAAACCATGTTAAATTATTACAATTATTTTACTTTTCTCGTAGATGTAAATTAACGTATTAATATTTACCAATAAATCTTGGGTGTCATTTTCCCCCAGAAAATATTCCCTTCTTAATTGAACGTAGGAATGTTTAATAAAATACCAGTAATGTTATTTATTTTAAACAGCAATGAATGTCATTTATGTGTAATGACATAACTCATGTTGTTGATCACAATATTCATTGGACCAAGACAGGCGTAACATGTTACATTTCCCTCGATAGAGGGTTATCCCTGGTTTTTTCTTCAGGGCGGGCAATAATTGTCTCATCGATAATTCGAATATTAATTAAGATCGCATAATACAGTTCTGGGGTTCTACATACACTTTAAAATACAAAGTGTTTATGTTCATGTTTTCTTTTAACACTTTTATGATATTTGATGAAAACTAGTACCTACTAAATGTCAAATCTGTAATAATAATAAATTTATACAAACTTGTAGGTTTTAAGCTTATCAGGTAAAAATTACAAGTTTCTTGAAAGAGCAGTTAAATTTTTTTTTAAACAAAAGATACATATGTGCTATTTCTTTAAGCAATATAACATTAAAATTTAAAAAGACTACAGTTCTTGAGTAAGTTCTCCCATTTCCACCCTCCTGAGTATATACTTAAGTGAAAATAAATCCATATTTTCTTAATTTTGATTAAAATTGTTAAGGAAAAAGGACGGTACTTTATTACTGCAAAAAATCCAAAATCTCTCCGAAAAAAAATTGGTTTTTCCCTGTGTTTTAATTCTATTCTAGTAAATATATGGGTTTTACAAACATCTTGTCTGCAATGTGGTTGGTGAAGACTTTTTACTGATTTTTTTTTTTCCAAATGAATTCACTTACGACTGAAATTACTCATTTCCAGGTTAGAAATATAGCCTTTAAAAAAATGTTTTTTTGTGGTTGTAAATAAATGCAAAAGTTATGAAATGTTTACAATGACCACATTAAAAAGACTGTTCATGAATGCTTGTTTCCCTAATTATGAAGGAGACAATCGGCTGTTTCAAATAAATTTAGATTGCACTCTCACTTCCTAATAAGTTTGGATAGTAAATATTACCCTAACTTTTTTATTTAGTGCACAGAATGTTGCCGTTAGCTTTTATAAATATTATAACCTGTTTTTATAAAAAATGTATTTCAAGAAAATAACACCCCATGTATTTTTGATATATATAGGAATTCCTTATTACACATTTCAAACAACTAATATAAATAATTAGAAATACAATTATTTTGCATGTGGTACTTTGATGATTAAAAACTTGGTGATGATAGCGTTGTTTCCAGATTTATTTTCTTAATAAACCTCATTAACGACAAGTTTTTGTTTTTAAAAATAACTGTAAGTTGTAAGATTTTAACGAGTACACAGTTAATTGTGTCTACATATACTAATTTTGGTCTACCAATTAACTCTACTAACTTGGTGTTGGACTAAGTATAATAAATTACTTATTACTTGATTTGATACACAATTCGGCGGAAACCATATTGCTTCCAAATGCATGTCTAGATTGTCTTGATTTATCGTAAAAACAATCAAATATATCCATCACCAAAATATTATAAGCCAAAGGCACGGTCTTAAAGTTTTTAGTCCTAAAGTACTTTGGTTCCACCTAGCCTTATAATTTTACAAGCAGGCCAAGAACGTAAAAACCCACGCGTAAAAATTGTGGTAGTGGACTAAAGCCAAATTCTGAAATGGCTATCCTTTTTAAAATATGGCGTAAATCTATTCTCCCCAAAAGGTTATTTATTAAGCAGAAAAGGTTTATGATCCATGCTGCAGGGCAACTTCCCTACAGGACAAAACGGTTTATTTTACTCTTTCTATATTTTTTATTGAAAAGTCCCACATCAAATCTCTTAAGAGTGTAATATGTTATTAATATTTCACATAACTACAATGTATTTTAACGTAATTCACGTTTTGATAATACTGTGTGTTAAAAATTTTATTTATTTAACGCTTAAGACATCTTGAAAGCATAAAATATACCTAATAAATGAGATAAATAATAATGAAAGATACATTAACGATGCTTGTTAGATTAAACAAACAAATTAATGTGTAGTAACAATGCCTACAAATCAATGTGGTTCAATTTAAGGTAACTGGTTGCTATCGTTTACCTTTTGCTACGTCTCAAAACCCTGAGTTCAGTAATCATTTTCAAACCGACGTACGGTTCTCCCTTTCTCCCTATTATTACTTGTATTGAAAAATGGTTTTCATGAAATTGAAGTCTAATTTATTAAATACTAATAATAAAATACGTTTTACAGACCATCCGGTATAAGTTAAAAAAGTTTGAATAAATATTTTTCAAGCCAACGAACCCCGAGCTACTAAAATTTATTAAAAAAGTAAGATTTTTTTGACTGATTTCAAAAAACCCCATGTGGTATTTATAACGCTTTTCCTTCTTAGTTTTGGAGAAATGAAAATAATACAAATTTTGTTTGTAGTCCCATTTAAAAGATCCTGCATTTTACTATTCATATTAGTAAATAAACCTTTTCCCTTTCCCCCTCCTGATATTGCACTGCACATCGTGGATCCAGCTTATTCAGTAAAAAAAATAAAAATATTCCTCTAAAAATAAATTTACTGAAATTATTTTTGACTAAACATGCATAATATCAACATATTTTTTCAATTGTATACTAAAATGTTTGGATGTCATGAAAACAAATGCAAATTTTACATATAGAAATTAATAAACAACCTAATTAAATTTTTAAAACTATAACTTCCAAAGCCATAATTATAAGTTAAGTTTATAATAAAAACAATAATCATATTTGCCTTATATTATACGACTTAAACATGTAATATACTACTGTGTTTGTACTGGATATAAATAAACAATGGTGTTTCCTTATGTCCCCGCTCTCTTGAAAATGATGCACATCCTATATCATTAAACCAATACTCCCTTTTAATCTTTTTAGAGTATGACTGATATTGCTATAAAAGAAAAAAACATTTTATTTTTTAAAATTTGTAAAGAAATTTGGGGGGTTGGTTAGTTAATTTATTGGGGGTCTGTCCTTAAAAGAAATCCAACGGTTTTTCAAGTCTGGGGAACGTGTTCGCCAGATAATGGTCCTTGCATGCATACATACGGATATCTCCTGTAATATATATTAACATGCTATGTAATTTTTTAAAATCTAAGTTGGGATAAATATAAGAAGAAAGAAAAGAAGAATTTTTTTAGTAAAAAAGCAAAAAGGGAAAAATTTAGGGCTTGCTTCAGTAGTAAGTCCCAAAAATTTTTTAAAAAATTACCCATTAATTTATATCAAAAGTGAATTAATCCCCTTTTTAGTAAATGGTATTAAACTGGTTAAATTTAGATAAATTATGTTGGGTTTTTTAAAAGAGTATTTGCTAAAGTTAAAAGTTACTGTATATTTTATATAAACATTAATTTGATTTCATGTAGCAATTGTATATAAATAGTTGTTTTTATATGTTAAAGTCTGTGTTTGTTATTGAATGATGTAATGCATTGTGTAATGTGATGTGTTTAAATAGAACTTTGATCGTCTATGACGGAAGGTACGAGTATTTTAAGTTCATAATGCTTTTGTTTTTAATGTACTTGCTTGCTGCTATTTTTTATTTGATTTGTTGTTTTTGATTCAAATTATGTAAATAGGATATAATTATTTTGTTGTAAATAACATATGTTGTAAAATATAAGGTGTAAAGGAATTTAGGAAATAATGACTGTGTCAATGGCAGGTTCAGGAAATAATTGTTTTGATCAAAAATTAACTTTAACCATATGGGATGATAAAAAATATGGCTGATGTTAATTTTAAAATGTTTAATACTTATATAAAAAAAATTTTGTATGAAAAAACAAAATTTTAAAAAAAAATATAAATACTTCAAATAAATTACAAAATTTGGCTATTAATAAGCCTCTTGAAAAAAATAATTTTCACAAAACACAAGGTGATATCTTAAATATTTATT